>NW_010189058.1:83439-105251 GCF_000695765.1 Mesitornis unicolor | reverse complement strand
TGGCGGCAGCGAGATTTATTGCTCCACTATCATTTATTTATTCCGGGCCAAAGCTGAGAAAAGATAGCCAGTGTGGAAAGTGTCGAATATATTTTCAATACTGTGGGTAGAATAAATCTGTCCGCTGCAACGTTAGACAAAATGACGCAAGCCACCTCTACCAAGCACATCTGTTCTCTTTATATTCTCTCGGTACTGATTTATGTTCAGACAGAACCTATCAAGTATCAGCCTTCTGTCCTTCTAATCTATAACCTGTGTCTGTTTTGTTTTTTTTCTTCTGGCATTTTAACATTGTTTCAAACGTACATCTAATGTACTACCTTTGAAATTCCTTGTACATCACATCAGAGGAAGAAGGAAGCAGCTTGAGGGAGACGTTACAACTTTTCAGTAGGAGTTAGGTTGTTACATGACAAATACAAGTGCTTTGTTTTTAAAATATTCCAAAGTGTATTAATTTCACTTAATTCTAGATTCTGTTGACGATTTAAACAAAGGCACAGTTCAATGCTTGCTAGCCCAAACAAGTTTGTGCGTGTGGCGGCTCTGATGGCTTCCTCTCTAGGCAATCACCTTGTAAGAGCACTGCCAGTTTTCTGGGAGGGGGTGCGTTTTTTCTCTTGCTCTGTGAGAAGCTGATTCATGAGACAATGACTTGCACAGCTGGGTTGTACCGTGTCCTAGATTTAAAGTCAGGGAAACAGACAACTGGTGTGGGAATACAGACATAGTTCGGTTTCAGCTCACTATAAGCATGTTCTGGCATGCAGCCACAGTTAAGGCAAGGTGGGAAATGAGCCTTTCTGCCAGATGAAAGGTCGAATTGAGTGGTCACATTTTATTTTTACGTGATAGAAGAACTGACTGACACTGATGATTATGAAAATTATGAAAACTCCTGTTTAATAAGTCAGTACATGGAATCTAGTTATAACTTGACTAGGATTTTTAGCAAGCCATGTGTTTTGAAATAATAGACACCTTGCTCTATGCAGAGAGTACAAGATAAAGCCATAAAGTGGAGGAGGAGTCTGTCATATCAAAAGTTTGCAAAGCTCTACAATCAGTTGCTAAGGCCCATATCCCAGTTCTCTAGTTTTGCCTTACCTAGAACGAAAATACAGAGTTTGCAGCACATTTGGGAATACCAAGTTGCAAAAATGCACCTAGAATATCTAAGAAAAAAATATAACTTGAAAACTCCTATGGACAAGTAGCTTCAAGTAGCCCTGGAGCAGGAAGCAGCTTGAACTTGTTTTGGCAATTTTCCCTATATATCTGCTGTGGAGAAAAGATACAGCAGTCCTTTCCACCCCTTTTTCCTCTCCTTCTCTGCTAAGCTGCTTGTTAGGAAGCTCTGGAATGCCAGCTGAGAGAAAAATGTGTACTTCCCTAGGGGATATGTCCACCCACTGCACAGGGAGGTAGGGAAAATCAAGGACTCCTGAAGCAATGTCTTCCTTACATGGGGACTGACTAAAGTCAGAGTAGTAGGTCTTCCCTTGCATTTCCTTTCTGTGAAGCTGAGCATTCCCATATCGCCAACAAGCCAAATTTAATCTTATGAGGCCACAAAAATCAATAGTGTCAAATTCTTCTTCTTTTATTATAAATCTCAGTATTTTTGAAGATTCTTTTAAATTTGTGTTTTATGGAGTTTAATGATTAAATAAAGAGTTTAGCTTTTCATTAGAAAGGAGACAAATAAGTTTCTAGTCCAAGTAATTGGAAACAAGAGCTTGAAAATATAAACAGAATTAATTTCAGATTTACCTATTTTACTTGTAAGATTGCTTAAAATAAAATAAAAACTTTAAACACATTGTTTTAAATCGAATACTGTAGGTTCTGGAAGCCTGGGATTCACTTTACCTTCGCTGGCCTTTCTAGCAGATGAATGCATGGATGCAGACCTCTCTGTAAGTTCCCAGGCCCTTTAATTCTCTGCTAGTAAGGTTTTCAAGGATGTAGGTATCTGTCATGCCATGTTTCTCTCATCAAGGTTTGCCCATTCTACATTGCCTGAAGGACCTGATCTGTGAGGCATTTTCCAAGCCAGCCTGCTAGACTTTGAAGGAAGAGTTGCCTGGTGGGCAAGGCTTGCCTTCAAATCTCCACTGTGTCCAAGTAGGTAGATTTTCCAGTGTGAGAAGATATTTGAAAGGTTATAGGAGAGTATCCAAGCCCCAGGTATGACTGGAGTTCAATAGTTTCTAGATGAACCATCAAGAATAAGAATTGCCTTCAACATCTACCATATGCAACCAGACTGGGAAAAGGCCACTGATACCTAATCAGAGCGTAGTGCCATTGATTTTTGTTTTATCCTTTCCCTGTTGCAGTCTCAAGACTGGAGGCAATATTTTCAATCTCCAAGCCTGTATCTCATATGGACAGAGGATACACAGCGCATTGATCCAGTTAGGAGAGGCACTTCCTACATTCCCAAGACAGCATGGGAGATCAGCTTCCTTGGAGCTGCAGCCCCGGCACAGTACAGCAGCTACATGCTGAACAGAATGGTCCTCTAGGACCAACAGTGTGACTCTGTTGGGTGCTTCAGCAGAGAGGTCTACACGCCCGTTCCATGAAAATTAAAGGGAAAAATTCCTATACATTTCAGTGGTTTGGGATACGACTGTCTCTATTAAAACCTTAACTTAGATGTACGCTTAACTGGTAGCATGTTTGAAATAATTGAACAAGACAATCCTGAGTAGCTCATCACTCCCTCTATTATTCTTTCCAGAGCTGCACAGCAGCTATTTACTCAATATGATTTGTTTTAATTTCTTTTATTCAGCATGTTTTATGCATTAGTATCAGAAAAGCTTGTCTTTCTCTTGGCAAATGTGACTGCGAGTTGTCTAGCAGGGAGGTGAGATTATGTAGATTTATTTATTCAGAGTGTAATTTGCATAAATGAAAAATGGAAATAGAGCATTTTTTTCTGAATTAGAGCCTTTTTTTTTTCTTCAAGGTGAAACAAGAATGTGTGTAGTACACTAGTTCAAGTTTCCAGAATTTTTTTAGGGGGAGTATTAGTCATTTTGATGCCAGGGCCCATTTTCTGTGACTTGGATGCTTTAATGGCTGAAAGCATATTCTGAGGAAAAGATTAAGAAGAGGAAATAGAACAGATTGGAAATGAATTTGTTTTTAAGCAGTTAAAGGTGTCCTGTTGAAAAAAAAATCTCAGAGCCATGTTAAGTATTTTAGACACTCTGGATAAACTGCTGGTTTGGAGGTCTGCATGGTCACAGGCTACCAAACAGCGCCTGTTCAGAGAAACCCTATGCTGCAAAGAAAATTGGCCTTGTGTGTATTTGATCCTCATCAACATAATGTGAAATCCGTGTGCACAGGCACTACATCTAATGGGCCACCAGCTCGCACACATCTGGCTCAGACCAGCAGTACCCACACAGTTTATCTGGATGGGAGAGGGACTCTTACAGTCCAGGCTGTAGATGTCCAGGAAAGCATCTAGCTCCTGAAAACAAAACCAAAATGAAACAAAACAAAAACAAACAAAAACAATAACCAGAAAAACAGGAAAGCTTATCACCATTGTTACCATTCAGAGTGCAAGACTTAACCATGCAGTGCAGAATATCCTGCATTATACAGCATATCTGGCAGTCCAAGCACTGGTTAATGCATACTGGGAATCCCTTCAGAGTTGGTGTTCTGTGTCTCGGGATAACGCTGCATTTCATGCTGTAGCTTTTTGGATTAAATTGGAGAAAAAAACCATATCCTACATTCAGTGCATCTGGACATTAGGAATGGATCGCCCTGCTTCTTTCAAAGGCTCTGTGCAGCTCTGGACCTGTGGCATTATTCCTGAGGTCAGTGCCTTTGGTTTGCCAGTATTTATTTATTCATGTCTGCAGAGGTCCTCTTTTTCTCTCCAGCTGCTCCATCATTCACCAGCACCTCCTGGTAGCCCACCCTGCTCCCACAGCCCATCCCTTCTCACAGTTGACCCTCACTGGGGTCAGGATGCGATTAGGTGGCTGGAGATCGTAAGGAATATTAATCAAAGGAACACTTAGATGTTGCTTTACAGACTTCCTTATGTGAAATACACTGTGGCAAGCTATCGGGTTACCAGTGGCTGAAAAAGAAACAGTTCTCTCTTTACCCCTGACAGTCAAAAGAAAGTTTGATTTATTTTCTCATTTTCAGTTAGTCTAAAGGCAGCTGGGCAGTATTGCTGCAAAGCTCTAGCTGTGTGTCATCGTAATAGGGGCAATATGTTTGTCCAATTCTGCTCTCTTCCTCTCTCTAATTGTTCTATTGTCTTTCTGTTTTCTCTCCACATTTGGGCTGACAAAATGTCTCCTTGGGTTTAGCCCTCTAGCCAAAACTTAACGGGTTCCTAATCAAGAACTGACACCACCAGCAGGCTATTTCCTGTCTTTGTTTGCCATTCCCAGTATCATCTTTCTTCTCTTCTCAGTCCATCATAGCAAATTTTCACCATTTTTCCCTTTGAATCTTCCTCCATACAGGGTGCAGGAAGCTTCCTATATATTGTTCCGCTTTCATCTTCTGGCCACTTGTTCTCTGGCTTCCCAGCTTTACATTCTGGAAGATTAGAAGATGCCTTCAGAACAAGATTTCAAAAAGCCAAGTAATCCTGGGACAGCCATATATTCCATGTAGCTCTATCAGCAGAATTATTATTACCAAGCCTCAACGCAAATTGTGTTGATGTTTTGAACATATAAAGGGTAATCACGGTGTGATTAATTACTAGGTACTGTTCACCACAACTTGTATTTCCATGCAAATATCAAAACTGTCAGGGTACAATTCAGTTGCCTAAACAAAGGTTTCTAACTTTGGTTGAGATGCCTTAAAGCACAGGGCTGCCTGTTGTAATCTGGGAGACCTTGGCCCTACCTATCCAATGGAAGTTGAAGATGAGGGTTTCTAAAATGGTACCAGTGCCCAGGTTTAAGCAACTGAATTGCACTCCTACCATACATTAGAATAACTGCTGTTGGTTCTTAAGTATATTTTTCATGTCATTGCACAACTGCATTTGTTTATTTCTGTGCAGTCTATCCTGAGACTACTACACTGTGGTAACCTCAACATGAGTCATTCACTGGATAAGTTAGTATAATCATTAGGAATCAGGTGGACAGAGTAGACCCTTTTTTCCATTTAAAACATCCTTCTACCTTTACTTATCTAGACAGTGGCTACGGTGTGGCCAAGGATGAAGTTCAACCCAAGTAAAATAAAATACTGTAGCCTGGGAAGGATTAGCAAGCATTATTTCTGGTGTTTTGATAGGTAAGCAGGGCTACTTCTCATTAGTAGTCCTGGCAAGATCAAGGACTTACTGATACCTAGACCATTTCAGGGGAACGAATCAGACCACCCTTGCATTTCACTCCTTGCCCTCCACTGCTCCTTGCTTCTCACTGCTCCTTGACATGGTTCTCCCATAACCTGTGAAGAAGTGTTTGCAGTTGGTAGTTTATTTCCTAAGCTTGCATACACATCTTTGTTGCAAACATGCCAGGAAAGCCAGATGGATGTATTTTATCCCATAAACTTACACAGAAAATTAAGATCAGGTATCTAAGGTATGTTTTGATGCTGAAGCCATGGATGTAGCTCCTGGGAGACATGGCACCGGTGCCAGCAGCACAGGGCCAGCGCAGTGCATGAGCAGGATCATCATTCTGGCCACCCCATCCCCCACACTGCCAGCTGGCGTGCAAGCAGAGGGGTTGCAAGGCCACCTTGGCTGGAAAAGCAGATCATGGTGCCCATGGCATGACCCAAAGCGTTACTTTTTATATGCAGAAACCCACAAAGTTCCAAAGCCCTTCCTCTTCCATCCTGCAAAGCAGAAGATAGCTTCTTCCTCAGAGTTCCCATTAACCTGTCAGCATCAGCTCCTGTTCACCTCCTTCAGCATACATAGAGGTTTTGATGAACCATCTAGTGGTTTCCCACAGAAATGAATGAGGAAATGCTATGCCATTAGCAGAGGCATCAATTAATTTCTTTTTCAATGAGGACACTCTTGAGAGCTTAATCAAAGTCTGCTCTTTATCTTAGATTACCAACTGAAGTTGATGCTGTATGTCAAATCAGAACCACGAGAAGCTACAGAGTCAGGTCCTGAGCTTAATCTGACTCATCCAACCCTTTCACACGAGTGCAGCCCAGGGCAGACACTGGGCTGTTGTACGCACAACCATGCAAAACTGATAGTTCATTTTTGTTTCTGTTAGACAGCAGTTTATTCTGAATGGTGTTTTAAAGAAAACCCTAGAAAACAGACTCTCTCTGTTCCTGACTTGATTTCCAAAGCACATAAATCTTTTGTAAACTTAATTCTTATCCTCATAGCAAATACAATAGCACCAGTGACAGCTGGAATGCTTATAAAAACAGTATCAGAGTAAACGGTGAGCATAAGTCAAACCAATCTACAAAACCACTGGTTTTACAGAGTGTATACATATAAAATACTTTTGTCTACATTGTATATGTATACATAAATTCATATATGTATGTTTACAGTACTTATTAAACTACAGCAGGTAAACTGTACAATTAAGCAGGCTCATATGATAGTACAGGGGTGCTAATTATTATTCTAATTTACAAAGTAAATTAAAAGTAGGTAGGATCACCTACAGCAGTATATTACAGCAAAAAAGGTTAGATTTGAGTACATTGTTACTGAGGTTGGCAGAGAAAGTAAGTAAAAGATCTAAATTGATTGTCATGTGAAGGAGTGAGCATTAGGAAACAGCTCTCAGTTTTACTGTTTCTGGCTGTATCTTTTGTAATACACAATAGGGGAATCTTTTCTCTGATTTGCTTTTAAGGCTTTAGCACAATCAAAAGCTGGAGGTATTGTAAAGAAAATCTGCAAATAGCATGAAAATATCTTGTGGTGACTTTCTTATTCAAGTCTCTGGGCCTGATTTTGAAAGATCCCAAACAACCAGAGATGCCAGTGCTAAGTACTTCTGCAGATCAGATCTTTGAGGTCTGAAAGATTGTTTTATAATCTTGTTTTCATACTCTTGCAAACCTACAAAGCTATTTTCTCCCCATGTAGTAGCACAGTTTATATTAAAACCATTCAGAACAGATGTCTATGTTTTAAGGCAACAGTTTTATGCTGACTGGTAAGATATGTAACTTTAGTCAGTAGAACAGTTTCCCTCCTTTCAGAAAACTGATCACATAGTCAAAGTTAAGACAACATTAATCATTAATCATAATCTGTAGTGCTGGAACTTTTAGTACCTCTCCATTATTCTGCCTGGCTAAGGCACCATCTTCACAAAAGTTCTTGCACATTAATGGTAACTGATTTATAGGCCATATAAAAAGACAGCGCATCAAAAAATAAAAAAAAAATCTGTTCCATATTTCCCATTGTGTCTTCCCTCAGAAGTGGTTTGAAGTGGCTGCAGTCTACAGTATAACCAAACCAGTAAGGTTTGAAATTGTATGTTCAGTGTTTATGCAGGCTGTACATAAACCACAAGGAAAAATAAATTTAAACAATCACATGCAGATCTGAGAGATGCAACTGAAGTGATGGTTCCTCAATTCCCATAAATATGACTAAATTTGGAATTTGATTTCCCAACCAGTGATCATACACATGGTTTATTGGCACAGTGTAACTGAATACATCCAAATGCTTTGCTCTCGATTCATATGCTAAAAAGAGAATTGAAGAATTGAATATGCTTTTTAATGCTGAAAGAAAAAGAGAGAGGAAGGTTGACAGATCTTACCTACGCTGACAGATATTCAGAATTCCTAACTAAGATATACAATGCTATTTAGAGACATCACATTTTGTCATACAGTTAATGACCTTAAGGATCTCCAAATATTCACCAAGAATTAGTGACAGATGCCTTTTATTTATGAAGGAAAACCATCTTCTTTTAAAAGCACAAAGCAAGTAGCAACTGACCTTTAGTTCTGTGAGCAGCCAAACCTTGCATACTGAAGTCCAAGTTGAGATATTACAAGGTGATTTTTAGCTATCAGGTGTTCACAGAACAACTCCAGATTCCACAAAATTTGGCCCACAGTACTGAAAATCCTTTAACAATACTGGTTTTACACCTGTTCTTGAGGAGATGCCTCTTTCTCTGCATTTTAAATGATTTTCAGAAATGACTCTATAATGTAGTCATTTTTCTTCAGCATATAATATGCTAATTTTATTGACAGAATCATATAACCTACCTTATTTATTTTAAACAAATGGAAAAGCCAATCTGCTTGAGACATATGTAAGAACAAAAACTATGAATACAAATTTGCTAAAGCAATGTGGCTGGTAATCATAATAATAAAATTTAATATCTGTTTTTCTATTCACACGGGTAGTTACGTGTTATATACATATATATTATATAAATGTTGCAGATTGTCCTTTGCTGTTTTGCATAAACTTATTTAACAAGCATATCTGAAACACTTATTGCATAGAAATCTTGAATTGTACATTATAAATAATGATTTTCAAATGATAAATTATTAATTTTTTATGGCTGTTACATATTTGTATTAAAGCTTCACTGAATTGGACAGTTTTTCAGTGGAGTTTACTTAATATTAATCTACTCATTTGGGGGGTAAATGAAGAGTTTAATGGTGAAGAGATGTAACTAGAATATAGTCTCAAGTGGTGTGTTAGGTTTATCAATCAGTGAAAATTGTGCACTTGAGTGTAAGAGCACATGTCTATCCATATGATTCTTGCTGCCTCAGTTAATTGAAACCCTTTTTCCACCCTATTATCAATACTTGAAAGTAGCTCCAACCACCTCTATTAACCAGTGTCTTAATAGATTCTTTGCCACCTCCATGTAAATTGCATGTATTTTGCTAGAAAGCAGTTTCACAAATATGAGGGTCAGTTCTGTGGTTCACTGGAGGTGTTCACTCAGGAGGTGTTGGGGATGGATTGCTAGAGATGGAGAGAGCTGTGGGCCCAGTCTTCAGTCCACTGAAACACTGTGCAAGGTTGGAGGTACAATCTGATTGATACTCTTGGTCATCATCGATTTTAACAAAAGCATAGTATCCTCATGGTGAAAATTAGTTAGACACCACTATTTCCACTGGGAAATCTAAATCAGAATAGAAATATATGAAAAATAAATACAGATTTTCTGAGCAGTTCAGCTCAATGTCTCCCAAGATGATGGAGAATTCAGCTGTGCCTTAAATAAAACCTAGGTACTTCCATTTCGAAAGCCCTGTTTCTGAGCATGTCCCAGCCTCATTTTGCTGATGGAAACTTCTTTCAGTTTCCGGTCTTTCTACTTTCCACTCCTTCCTTGCCCTTCAGATGCCCTTTCTGGTTCTCTCCTTTCCTGTTGATTTTCATACCTGCTTTGTCTTTCATAGCCAATTGTCAACCTCATGAATCAACAGTAGAAGGAAAATTAAAGTGTCTACAAAACAGGAAGAGAAAGAGGGATACACAATGCTCAGCAGTGTCTAATCTAGTACTACCAAAAACTCTCTAAAGGCTTCTCTAATCCTAAAGGCATTTTGGACCCTTTGACTTCCTTGAAGCATCTTGTTGCAATCACACAGAGCTTTGCAAGTGTTGAAGGGGGTCCACTGGAGAGCATGGATATCTTTTTGGTTACCGTTGATTCTTTATGTAGATCTGTCCCTACGTTCTCCATCCACGATCAGTGGGCAAAACAGTGGAGCTGCAAGAATTAATAAGGATCTATACCCAGTTGTATGCAGAGGTCATATGCTGGAAGAATTTGCATTACAAGTGAGTAAAGAGTTTTCCTTTTAGTCTTAAAGCACAGTTTTATGGGATATATGTTACACAGCAAAGCAGAGGTGTAACTGGTACTACATTTATCACGGCATGCATAGTTTAGTGCTTATGGCACAACTATTCATAGGCAGGAAAAAAAAGAGCCCCCATCACAGTCATCAGATCTGATCAGGTCAGTTCTGCAAACTGACTTAAGGCCAGCTTCAAGCTCAGTGCGGTACTAGCAAACCTAGTTTGTATACAGAAAATTAAGACTTGAGGTTACAAAAAAAAGGTCTAGCAAAGATCAGTGCTTTACTGCATTTGAAAACTTATTGTTTTCTTTGTCAAGACTTAAAAAAAATATACTACAGTGGGCAGACAGGACAAAACCATAGCTGAAAGCTAACAGAAGAAATCCTGTTATGCAGTTAAGAACTTCCTTTTCCAGTGTGGTATTTCTTCACTGAAAGCAGATCATTGCTATAAAGAGCAGGTATTTATCAATTTTCAAAGGTCTTGGCCCATCAAAGCTAGTGTTAGGTTTGGAATTTCGCTTTTGTTGCCAAGGTGACAAACACTTATAAATATACCACATCTTCTAATGTGCTTTTAACTTAGTATTTTTATGGCTTTTAAATCAGATACCATTAGCAAATATATTAGGTAATTTAGCTGAAAGACCATTTTCTACTAACACTTCTTGTTACATTTCCCCAGGTACTTCAGTAAATGTCTGTTGTGACACTGCAGTCCTGCCAGGCTTCTAGCATGTGAGGATACGTACAGTACATCTGGTAAGAATTAACATATTACCTTAGGGTTTTTTATTTTTTATATTGATAATTACAAATTGTACAAAAGAAGACACATATTAAGGGTGGGATCCTACAGTCCGTTGACTTTAGAGGGAACTCTGAGCAGGTGATGACTCTGGCATTGGCCAGAGGCTGTACTCTGTGTTGTTATTCTTGGCTCCCATCTCCCCTTTTCATAGCACAGTAAAGAGGCTGAAAGCACAAGGGAGACCATAACGGCTCCATAGCAGGGTGCTTCCCTCTGCACAGGGGAAGCAAACAAACAAACAAAACCTACCTGGGTGTTTTCTTCTTTTTCATAGACTTGATGGCCATAGGGGACCTTTGCAACACTGACTGGTGTCATATCCTGCAGGATGCCAAGCCAGGAGCTTTCCCACCAGAAAAGTGACTGGTGGCCAGGCAGGCCGTGTGTGAGACAGAGCATGGCTTGAGGGAGCACATCTTGGGAACTGGTGCTGTGATATGGGAGACAGTGGTGGGTGTAGAAGCTGTATGGCCATGAGCGGTGGCTGCACTCTCAGAGTGGCTCCCAGGAGTAGCAGGAGGATGTCCTGCCTGTGGGCAGGTGCTGCAAGCAGCGGTGGTGGAGCCATGAGAGCGCTAGGCCACAGGGATGGAGGTGGCTCCGCAATCAAAAAAAGCCATTCTCTGATGGCAGAGAACCACAGGTGTGGAAGCTGTGCTTTCCCTGCTATCCCAAATCCATATCTGGGGGCAGCAGCTGGGCTCTGCTCCCAGGACCTCCATCTCACATCCTGCACCGAGGGGCATCCTGGTTGGGGGTGCAACCCTCAGCAGGTAGGGCTGGAGGGGGGCAGTGCTGACAGAAAGGAGCAATCCTTTCTGAGTATAATTTTTAAAAAGTCTTGACAACCCTTGCCATCACTGAGGATTAAGCACAGTTCACAAACCAGTGAATAGGCTTCCTACAATAGCAGCGTGTTAGATTGGGTGGAAAGGTCCAATGGAGAAGCATCCAGGAAACATCTTTCATGCCTGCATATTAAATTTAATCTACCACCCTTGTCTTTTAAGACTTGGCATTCATCTGCTGAAAAAAAAAGATGTTGATCTGAAAGAAAAAGAGGGGGAAAAAACCCCAACCCAGTCTGCTGTAACGGTTTCTTTGGCAAAGCAGGGGAGTCTTAAGGAGAAATTCTTTGTGTGTGAGTTACAAAGAGCCGCTCGCACTGCAGACACAGGGCCCGTATATGTCACTCTTGCCCCCAGCCCAGCACTGTCCCATTGGCCTCTTCATTCAGCACAGCTATCTGTCATGAAGAATTTAAGTTTCATATTTTCGTCTGTCAGTTGCGAAAAGGCCTGTCAGCTGAAGCTTACACTACCATTTGCCAAAAGGCCTATAGCCCACACTGACAATACACTCTTAGATTTGTGCTTCCAGGCTCCAGATAATCCCCTCACTTTCCTCCTCAGCACTGCAGTTATGATGAGGCTTAAATTGCATATTTTGGGGGTTTTCAAATCCAGATTTTGCTGATAAATGCTATCAGCCGGAATGAAATGAAATACAGCACGGTTTAGCTTTTATTACCAGCATAAAACCTACTATGGGCATTTTGTGAGGGCTATAGAGACGGTATTCATATTAAACAGGTTAATGTCTATAGTGTCTATAGTCACAGGAACTAAACATAGGAATGCTAATATCAGCTTTTATCTACTTTGTCTGTTTGCCATCCCTGAAAAAAACCCACCCATCCTTCAAACAGGATATTTCCCAGTTGGTTTCTTTAATTTGATTTGCAAAGGGAAATAAGATAATAAGCTTATTACAAATCCACAGATGATTATTTTTATGCTCAGAGATACCACAGATCTACTTGTATAATGCCACAGAAGAAAGAAAGTCTAAATCCCCAAAGTACACTTGCAAAACCCAACACTTTTCCTGTAAGACAGTTGAAAAAGTGCCACAATAAAAGAGCTGTAGTAAAAAACTGGTCACGAACCTATCTTGATCTGATATGTGCTTATGAGAGTAAGGAAGGATAGAAGAAGTTAATCCTCACACCTACAACTTTAGGACTGCTCAGCTTTGATGCTCACACCTAAATAACAACACAGTGAAAAGTAAAATTGCTTCAAAAACTCAGTCTCACCTGAGGATTGTTGGGGGATGCAGAGCAGTAACTCAGGTTAAGTGTTTGTTGTCTTATCTCTAAGAAATCCATTTTCCAACCATAATGCAATCACAAAGAAATCACATCTTTAACTCATTAAAGACTTGTAAATTGTCTAATTGACTACAGTTCAATTACTTTTTTTTCTGAAGTCAGTATTAGATTTGGTCCCTATGAACCAACTATACCTTTTTCTTCTGCGGTGAAACATAATTTTTCCCTGCAGTTCTAAAATATTCTTATATAATATACTAGTGCCAGAGGGATTTCTGCTTTGTTGCTTATACTGTCATTTAGAAACTAACTTCAGAGCAGTGTCTCAGAGCCCATGGCCTGAGACAGTCTGGAAGGAGAAGAGAAAGGGACTACTGTAGGAAATTCAGCAAAAAGCTCTATGAAAAGCAGTCTTACTGTTAACAGGTTTCAGTCAGATGCACTTCTCCCCTGGCAAAGGTTTTCAGGTTTTCACATTAAAAAAAAAAAAAGTAAGAAAAGAAATGTTGAGAGTTACTCCCTTGGAAAATCTTTTCCGTGAGAAGCAAGGTGGGAAGTTGCTTACCCTCAACTGACTCATGTTCAGAAAATGAGGGCAGCTGCAAGGCAGTGTATAAAGTGACTACTCTATGGAAGTGTTTCTGCATGTGCTTCACATGATATTTTCAAGAGAAATGAAGATGGAAGGGAGTGCTGTAGCACAGTATGCATTTTTATTTTATTAATGTACACATTTTGAGATTTTAATAGGATCATGTAAATATGTAACAGTAGCTGACAAAAAAAATCTTAGTAGTATTTTAACATTAGCAATAATTATTAGATTTCCACTAAATCTATTTTTTTCTGTAATGATAATGAAATATTGCAAGACAACAGCAATGGGGCATTGTCTGTTCAATCCCTGATTCAAACCATCAATACATCCTGCCCCAGAATATTCCCACACAATGACTTTTAGAAAAGAAAGGTGGGAATTAAGATAAATAGGGATCACGCTGAAAGGCAGGGAAAAAGGAAATGGTAAAAGCTGATGTAGTGTATAAATTGGCTCTTGGTGCATGGAGTACTTGGAGGTGTCTGTGAAGCTAATCAGTGCTAAAGGATAGTGAGTTGTGTCAGTTATTTTTTTGTGCAAAAGATTGAAATAGCTGAGGGACAGAGGTTTTGTGTTCCTATATGTTACCACTTGGAGTATTTTGGTTCTTACTATATTCTTACTGTTGTTACAAACAAGAATTCCCTTAGCATTGCATGTGTGTTGACGATCTTAACTTTTCTTAAAAAACAGAAGTGAAAGGACTAAAATATATTTTGTTTCAGGAATAAATTACTCCAGGAGCTGTAGCAAGTGATTTGATTCCCTAAGCAATAAAGACTTTTAATGTCTGAGTTGCTCTGTCTTGGGGTACAAATTCAGAAAATAGTTTCAACTCACTGAAAAGCAGGATTTTGCTACTGAATTCCTGGGAAGATCCCACCTAAGCTCAGTGCCTTCTGTTTTCCTGCCTCCCGGTTCTTTGTCTCTGGAGTTACTCATTAGAAGCAGGCTCACTGCCTCATTTAAAGAACAACAACCCGAGGAGACAGATCAACATCTCCTTCTGCATTTCATTTTGCCTACAGTTTGGGAGCAGCTTTGGTTAAATCTGTTACCATTACCATTCTCCACACGCACATACAAATCGGTATGAAGGTGTCCAGTATATTTGTAGTTGAAAAAGGGAGGGAAAATTGCTCCAATATAACACGTTCTCTTTGCAAATTAGAAATACTGACCTTTCGTAGTAGTTGAGGTTGGGCAGTTCCCTCCTCCAACTGCTGGCTTATAGAACTCTTATTCCTAGATGCTGAGTGGCTAATTTTAATTGTTTTAGTTTTTCTGAGAAACTAAGCCCTTACCTTCTATATGGACCCTCAGCACCTACCTCGAAGTAATAAACTCACGTGGGCAGCAGGATGCTTAACTGTCAGGCATGGCAAATACTCACCTCCTAAGTCTGTTTTAGAGATCCCAGTGAAAACTTTCTTCCCTTTTCTGCTATTCTTACTGCAATTATTCCTTCTTCCTGCCCTCCAATCTCTTTGAAAATATTTGTTTGATTATTAGCTGCGTTTTTCTACTTAAAGTTTGCAGCGGGGTTTGACTCAACACACAGGTAGATGCCAGGAAAAAATCACTTCTGTTGGGTGCAGAGCTCAAGGCAGTGACAGATCTCATCTCCAGTCAGCATGTCAGTCCACTGGCACCAGCACAGGAGCCATCAAGAGGACGGACCCCGCGTCCATCTCCTTGAAGTCAATAGCCATGTGTCCGGCCTCTAGGTAGGAAGCATTGGGTGCAACTCTCCACGACTTCTTGGAGGAAGCTGGTACGACTCTGCGTCCTTGCTTAGTTGGTCCTGGGATAAAAACAACTACATCTTATCCTGCCCTAATGCAGACACAGCCTGCTTCCACTGGAGCTGGTGGTGAAAGTCCTAACTTCTTCCCTAACTTCTTCTTCACGCAAGATTCATGTTTGGTTCTTTGAGTATTTTATTGACATGTCAATAATGTTGCTCAGAAACTTCAGGCTTCTTTAATTTAATTTTCTTGTTTGCTTTGCTAGGGGATAAGAGAGCCAGAGGCTAGGCATTTAAATTAGGATTGCACTGCTCAGTGTTTCTACAGTGTAATAAAGTTGTCATGGCTAGCTCTGGGAAGTCATCGTCCTTCTGACCATCAGGGTTCACATTGATTTTGGTCTGGCATTGCAGTAATGAACTCTCTTTGTTTCCTTTATCAGCAGTATGGTATGTGCCTCCAGAGACAGAAAGATCCCCACATGAGAGACACAGAGGCCACCAGCAGGACCGGTGGCAAGAACATTTGTTGCCCATGTTTTATCTCACCACTTGTCCTCACACTTTCCCCAGCAGTCGTTTGGCTCGGGACAAGCCAGGCTGTCAGATAATAGTAAGAAAAATCACAGTAGTGTTTCCTTTTTGAGTTACAGTATAATAAGATCAACAGCATGGAGCTACTTGTCCTGCTCTGTGAAACAAATAGATGGACGAAGGGCAAATAACACCGGTCCCCACTTTTTCATCTTCAATTGATCCTGGTTATTAAATGGGATGGAAAGGTAAAATGAGGGGGTTTTTTGAGCTGCATGCAGTTGACAGAGCATAACAGAGAAGTAAGTATGAGAGTGCTGTGGAGCCAGAAGACTTCTGTGCCACCATACTGTACATCCACAGCCATCTACTTCAAACTACTCACTCACCAAATGTACCGAGGTGGGGGAATTTGGAAACTCCAGCTGAAAGTGAAGAAATGGGCTCATTTCTCCTCCAGACAGAATGTTAATTATGTTCCTTTCGCTTTGTTCTTTGAATCAGTATTTCTTCACAGTTTTTAAACTATGCATCTTTGTAAAAGTCACAGCTTCCCACAATGTTATTAATTTCAGTTTGAGAGGATTGAAAGAGCAAGGGCACAATTAATTACACAGTATGAAATAGTTAGATATAACAGGAAAATGTAAAGCTTTATTTTTTCAAATGTTTCTTAACTCCAGCACTAAGTAAATGTGTAAAGCAAAAGAAGCTGCATTTTTTAAATGTCAAAGTAATTTTGTCCTATCTCTGGTCTTTCCATTTGCAACGTTAAAGCAGCCTTGTTATTCTGTAAACTTCATAGTCTCAGTGGGAATACAACACACCATTTGTCAGGGCCAGCTTTAAGGGTAGGCAAAGTAGGCAGCTGCCTACCTTAACAAGTAGCTAGATACAACAACAACAACAAAAAATTCCAAATATAAAATGTTATTGTTTGCCAGCAGTAAGTGTTTCCTGTTTAAATTGGCCAGAGAGAGTTATATAATTCTTCTCATATTTTATCGGAGAGGGAAAAAACCCACTGGGGAGAACGTGGACAAGTCTTTCTGTGAAGGGGTGAAGGCTGGCACTGCCTCCTGCTGCTTGAGGTGGCCTTTGGCAGCCGATGGGCAAGAAGGCTGATCAGAGCAGATCTGCCAGCCCTGCCAAGGGTAACACACCTAAACACACTCGCTGCTATGCAAAAGCATTGCCTCCACAAGCAAGTACCTTTGGAATAACTTTAGAGGGTTTTTGTTCAAAATAAACTGCCTTAGAGCTGTATGCAAAAGTTGGGGGGTTTTTTTGTTCCCGCTTTTAGCTTTAAACAACCTGGTGTTTTATTCCACATCACCTGCAAAATGGGCTAAAACAACTGTTCTGGGGTTTTTAACTGATCTCTTTTATCTTTGCAGTTACTACACTAGGGAGAAGCACTGGCATTTTAGGTTTCCAGCACCTGAAAACTGCAATCTTGCAAGTTGAAGTCTTTTAAATGGAAAGCCAGAAAGAAATGACAGCAGTTCACGGTGAAAGAATGACTTCTGGGATCAGATATTCAAGTCTCTTAGTTCTGGATCAACCAAGCAAATCAAGGTAAAACCTAGAGGGACAAATATACTGCACAGATCAGCTTGGGAAGCATCCTTTTATAGAAACAAACGGGGAAGTAAAACACAGTGCTTTAAAAGTACATTAAGTGTACTTTATTCCTCAGCTCAGAGTTAATTCAAGCAATAAACTCACAGATTTCACACAAGCTAAAGCTTCCTACAAATCTCACAACCAAGTTACCTACTGAACCTCAGGGGAAGCTTTTATAATGATAACTCCCTTCCCCCACCTCCAAAGTGACCTGGAAACGCTTAGAGAATTGTGCTTAGCAAAACTCTTGTCCTAAGACTTTTTATTATTATTGCTATTACCTGTGTTTTTCTCTGAACCACGTATATAAAGGAGAGGGGATTTCCCCTTGCACCAATTAAAACCCAAACCTCACCTCTCCTTTCTTCGCCCTCAAGTAGAAGTTAACCCCTGCTGAGCTCTTTCCATCAAGGCATCTATAAAGCCTCACAGGTGAGCTTGCAGCAGCATAATGAGAATGAATCAGCACTGATCTCCCAGCAGATAAACACCAATCTCTTATTCTTGCCACCTGGCTCTGGACTTATCAGACAAGAAAATGGTTGTGGTTTGAGTTACGTGGATTTTCTTCTCTTTTGCAGTGTTCTTCCTTTTGTATTTTTCTTCCTTTAGCAAGTGCTATTGGGAGCAAATGTGCTTTGGAGCATCTTCAAGCTGGGATTTTTCTTTCTTAAAATCCATATTCTGACACCGTTTGTTGGAGGAAATTGCCTTGTTTTGTGTATGTTCAGTCTCTTTAAAGTCTTTCTGTTGTGTCAGAACTCTTTTTCTTCCACTAAGTCCTTGAAATACAGATGAGTTTGTCACACCTGGACAGAAGTAATATGGAAATATTTTCATTAAAGTAAAAGTTTAATTATAATTAAACCTAGTTGTTATACCTTGGGGAAAATGAAAAGATTTGTGTAGTTATGTAGGTAAATTTGTCTTGTCTCCCTGTGGTTTTGACCATAAGAGTGTAATAGAACTGTAATAGTTCACTAAAATATTTTCTGTCCTAAGTGTGCATGAATCATATAATTGTTTGCCTAATGAAGCTCTTAAGAATAACTAGAAGAAATGAAATGCATTAAGGAGTCTAACAGGAGAATGGGCCATTGCACCAAATTACTATGAATTTTTGTGATTGTTCTCAAGTAGGGAGTAAAGTGGGAGGATGAGAAGACAATTCTCCAGTTCAATTTCTACCTCTTCACCCATTTCATGTTATAAATAAGTGGCTTATAGGACTGCTTTCAATTTATTCTCTGGTCTTGGCAGACAGGTACTGTTATGTTGCCTTTAAATTTCACCTTTCCCTCTTACGTCATATGTTTTGAGGAGGACATTACCAAATAATGTTGAGTCCTGTTTTCTTGAGTACTTTTTTAAAGTATTTCTGAGCAAATATGCTTATTTAAAATTTTTAATAAGGATTTTTGGCTCTGCTGCTACCTACAATTTTTTCTAAGCCTTTTACAGGGGAAAGAATAAGAATAAGAAGAGTCCATGTTTTGAGCCTTTTAAATGTGTGCCTTTTGTCTGCTGCTTTTTTACTTTGTTCACTCTGAAGGGAATGGTCTTTCTGAAAAACAAACAAACAAAACCCACCTCACGGAAACATTTATCATCAGTCTTGTGTGCAGTGTGGGTATTTGTACCAGATAGCAGCACAGATATACTAGCTAGAGTTCATCTTGGGTTAAATTCTAGGAAAGCCACAGGAGAACAGGCCCTCTATTTAACTGGCATTTTGTATCTACAAGGGAGGTTGTGTTGCTAAAACCCAGGCAGAGTAAATATTCCTTGTGTTTAGAGGACTGCAATATTAACAGGTCTGCTGCTGAACTTATAATGGATATCAGTGACTTACTGTTTTTGTTGTGTCCTTTACCCATTATGATGTACTTATGTGCATTTCTATACATGTTTGTTGAAATCTTCCTTCTCGAGAGCTGCATTTTGGGGTCAGTCACTGCCTGTGAATTATTCCCTGGAAATGGAATGTTAATTGTGTTGGGAAAAATAGATGCCAATATTTATTTACATAAATAAACATTACTATTTTATGCATAAAGCATTTTTTGTTAAAGCAATTTTCTTTCTTGTGGAAAAATACAGTCTCATTTTCTTGCTTGGTGATTTAGATAACTTTTCTACACTACACTTTGTGCAGAAAAAGATGGGCAGAGAAACAGCCGTGTTATTTACAATAAATGAAAATTAAAAGTAATTACTGGAACAACAGAACTCGGGGGATTGGTAATAGAATCCAGAGCCTTTTCTCTTCCAGGTGTTCAGATGTTGGGTAATGAACATGTCATAAATACCTCCACGGCGAGGTCACCACTTTCAATGAGGTTTGTGTAAAGAGTGGCAGGAAGGTATTGATGCATGAGCATCAGTTACTAGGGGAGCATACACTGCTTCTGTCTGTCACAGAGGAGTGAAGACCAGGCTGTGGTGTTTAGGTCCATACTAGCCTCATCACCAGAAGCCCCTCTGCCAGGGGAGGCTGTTGCCATTTACCCTGGCACATAAATTCACTCTGTGTAGCTGTCCTGGGAGGACCTTGTGGACCATAATGCATGTTGTGCTTGCTGTGTCACTTCTGCTGGGTTTTCTCTGTCTTGTGTGGCTACGTACAGAAATGATGGCAAAAGGTCCCTAACAGGTTTACGTGCTGGAAGCAGCAAATTATGGCTTACTTTATGCAGGAGATGTAAATGAGATGACTGTGCTAACTCTGGCCTCCTGCTGTAGTTCTCACAGTTTATTTCCATATAAAAATCATTACTTAAAGGAAATGCCATGCTTGCTAACCTCAATCCGTTCTCTTCCAGACCTGTAGACAAGCAGGGTTGGATCCTAGGTCTGCCTTTTCTGTTCAAAGGTAGAGCTGCTCACAGACTTGCTTAGAACAAAGACCAAACCTTTATTTAGCTGAAGGTTTCTATTAATGTTATTAGAAGTTTAACTGTTGTTCTGAGCTTTCTGAAAGCAGCAAGCAACTTGGTCAGAGGGCCATGTCATTCCAGCACTAAAGAGAATTAATTTATTTTTTTAATATATGGGAAATACGGTCTGTGCAGTTTCTTAGCACTACTCAGAGCTGTGAGGAAAGCCTAACACTTGGAGCTTAGCTGCATATACCTTTAAGTATTTGTAATTGAAAAACACAAAGCATTGTTTTCCTTTGGAGAGTCAGTTCCCACTTTGGATTTAGGAAAGAATGCAACACTGAGATAATCTCACTTTTCCCATCATCATCCTTTCATTCTCCTTCACTCCCCCCTCCCCAGACACAAGGTGACATATCCAAGTACTTGTCCTTCAACAGATTCTTCAGCAGGCAACAGAGCAGAAAGCCCTAATATCTATTCATTTGTAAACTGTCATTCTTAAAGTATTAAGGACAATTGACTTCACATGTCTCAGGTAATTAGAATAGTCATCTTTTGCTCCAGATTTTTAAAGTAAGTGTCTCAAACTCTTAATCAGTACATTTATTGATGTCTTTCAACATATCTGTTTCTTGTCAAGTGTGTGTTAGATTTGAAAAAATTTTACATACTGAATTGTGCATAAGAATTATATTAAAAACCTTTTTCTATTGCTTCTGTAATCAAATAAAATATATTAGTGACAACGTGGTATTTTCCACATTCAAAGTAATCAATCTTTTTTTTTAATATGGAAAACTGCTCAAAGGCAAATTAATAAATATAAATGTCAGGAGTTATATTTACACAAATGTTTTAGTGCTTGTTTTCCTAAGTTTATATTTCCACATCAAGCGATATTAACTATGATAATAGCTAATACCATTTTACAAGCTCTGAGAGGCTCATTAAAAAAGGTTGTTGGATTTCTTCAGCTGTTACTGATCTTAGCAGGAAAAAGGAACCATTCTTCACTTCAGAAACCTGAGTCATATCTAGGCCACTAACCTAAATTTATGTAATTTTTGTTAGCTACAGATTTGGGAAATCTCTGGGGACAGGTACACCTACATGGGATGTCCTCAGTGCCCTCTTGGAGCACGAGCACTCTCAATAGGGAGCACTCTCCTGGTCTGGCAGATCTGCATTTGCTAGGGTATTGCCATTGGTCTGTAGCTATGACTATCTGGGCTTAACCATAAGCAGGTGTTTTGGGCTCCCTGTCACCTTGCTCATTTCCACTGTCCTGCTCAAGACACTTCCCCAGCATCTCTTTAGCAAGGAAGGGCAAGTCTCTCGACAGCTGGCACTGTTCATTTGGTCTCTCGATGCCTTAGAGTAGCAGTTACTCAAACCATCCTGCAAAGGAGTAGTCTCCAGCTGACTTCATGTTCTGGACAGGAGGAAAAAAACCCAATCTGGAATGGGCTTTTATTGATTTGAAGGCAGAGTGAGGGAGCAGTTTGGGCAGTGGGAGATTCATGTCTCTGTCACTGAAGTTTTCTCCTGTTAGCCAAACCACAGCCCTGTTTCTACAGCAAGGATTTTGTGTGCAGACCTGCAGTGATGAAGTCAGATCAGTGCTGAGAGCTACACGGGTCCCTCCATCCCTTTGCCTGTGTTTG
>NW_010189058.1:70893-83408 GCF_000695765.1 Mesitornis unicolor | reverse complement strand
ATTCCTGCCTTGTAGAATGTGGTATTGGTTTAAACTCTTAAACTGAGAATCTTGTCTTTTGGGGTATTTTTGGTTTGTTTTTTTTTCAATATTTGGCAATAAATTACTAACAAAGGATGGAGAGGCATATACTGTAGTAAAACAAAAGCTTAAGGATAGCTTAGTGTTGTCACCATGGCTGTCTCCTCAGCCACAGGATATCCACCAGCTTCTCCCTGGGGAATGCGCATTGCATGCAGACTGGGAACTGCATGTAGACACATAGACTCCTTAAATGGATGTTGTGTAGACTTCTCACAGATCCAGGTTGTTGGAAGAAACAAGGATGAGCTCTGGTAGCTCTTTCTTTCATTGGCACACTCTCTCCTGTGCATCTTCTTTGGCTGTGCAGGCTGTACCAATGGCAAGAAGAGGGAAACTCAAGTGGATGGGGTGTAATCCAACCCAAGCCTTAGAGCAGTCTCTGGTCTCTCGGAAAAGCTACTTGCTCATTAAAGGACAGCTCTTTATACCTGAGGGCTGTGCACATAATTCACTATAAGGGATACAAAGGAATATATCTGAGGAGTACTTATTTGGAGTTGTCCCTTTTTCAGTGAATTTTCCCCTCTTCCTTTCATTTAATCTCTCCTTGGGACTTGGGGTCATTTAAAACAAGATTGTGTGTAAAGAGAGAGCTCCTTGCAGAGGAAGAATCTATGGATGCTGCGTATGCTAGTGCATGACAGAATACCCTGTGGGCTTCAAATGAACCCCCAGTTTCACCAGAGAGTGGAAGACCTGTGGGGTATAAGGCAGCTGGCAGTGTAGTGAGTGCTGTGAGCTCTTGCTCTTTCAAAACATGTGTGCGCCTTTGAATCTCTCTGTTGAGCAGAATAACTCAATTACAGACAGGGTTTAGGTCTGTCCAGATAACACAGTGTTGCCTTTTTTTGTGGTAATAACAGCTGTACAGATCCAAGAAACAAAACTGATGTCTTCACGTGGATGGTTATCTCCATCAGCTGAGGAGAGAGATCTCAGTGTGTTGGGTACCAAAGTGGTCCCAAATTGTAAACCTCCAGTGCCTCTTTGTTCATAAGGGATTAATTCTCTGATTTATCTTACTTCTACTTTCCTTAAGAATATGAATTGGTTCTGCACATACATAATACTTTCTCCTTTTTGTAATATATTACTCAACATGGAGTAATGTTGCACTGAGCAGCAGAAGGACAATGCTTGCTCCCACTGAATCATTTTTTTGTCTTTAAAAGATTCATTTCCCAATTACTGAATAATTTTAAACATAATACTTCACCTTCTTTAGTTTGCATGCACATTAAATAAGCCTGATAATTAAGGTCTGTTACTGCATTTTGAAAATGTGGGGCCCCATTCTGGAAACTGTTACTCTTACAAATTATCTCAGTGGAATAATCAATAAAAAAATAGCTATGATTTTAATATATAGATGATTTGGTTTAGAATTTTGCCTCCGTTCATTTCATTGGAAGGTACTTACCTGCATTCCTCTGATTACTTTGAAATTATTTTATGTGGGTACCTGAACATGAACCCAGTGATGTATTGCTATGTTTATCACTGTTTTAGTTCACTGAGAACCACTTCAGATGAGCTGCAACTTCAAAATCTTCCCATAGGAGAGGCTAATTGACTTGTGCTTTTGTGATTTACGGTGTCACCAAGCCCCTTGACACAACTCTACCGCTGTATTGAATGGATGCTAATCTATTCTTATTCTAACTATTTACTTGATGTTGATACAACATCTATCTATACTTCTTTATCCCAATAAGTCACAGTTATGATGGTAAATATTGCATCAATTTGAGACATCATGACTCCATGGAAAAGTAACATTTTAGAGAAGTTTATATAGATTTTGGCTTTCTAAAACATATCAAGAGGAAAAATATTGATACTGGCTCTGTTCAGACTTTTATTTCAGGACTGGGACAAAAGAAACTCAGTTTCATTAATGTGTCTAGAGCAATTGTTTATTAAAAGCCATAAAATATATCTAGGTTTGCTGCTACATTATAAATCATAGTCTTTTTCAAAACTAACTTTGCATAGACTGGATCTCTCTTCAGTTACATAGCCACAAAAATTACTTATCCCATGCACTACATTTTGTCAGAGTTGAGAAGGATATTGCTGTGAATCCAAGAACTTGAAATGGGCCAAAGTGGAAGCCAGGGATAGAGTCGGCGCCCCAGTCTGACTCTGTTGACTTAAGAATAAAATCTCAAAGCTTTAGAGTATGAACTCCACCTCAGATGGGAGCTTTTCCACACAGAATTTAGAAAAGAGATAGGATTGGAATTTGAAACCTTCCTTCCTGGTTAGGAAACTGGATGAGATTGAAGTGAAAAGGGGGACTGTTCTCCAGTCCTCGTCTAGAGGGCTCAGGTTCTTCTGAGTGGAGCTACTAGGGGTAAGATTTTAGCCCAATGTGGCACATGGCCAGTGAAGGTGATTGCTATCCTGACTTCAATCCTCATCCTCTTTCAACTCATGAGATCCTTTGAAGTACAAACTAGAAAAATTTAAAGTCTCAGGTCTGAATCTGAGTTTCATTTGACCTAGAACTTGATTTTTAGGTTAAATTATAGTACTGTCCTTCCGGCCAACCACAGGTGGTATGGTAAAAATGAGCAGCTTTGTGGTACGTTACCATTCACATTCTTGCTGGGGCAGATCCAGCTAGGCTGTCTAGAAAGCACAAAGCAAACTGGAGTTGTAGCTAGAGCAAATAACAAGTGGGTTTGTGTGAACATTTTTACCTGCAGTGTATATTAGTTGTTCTTTACTTCCTGACAGAAGATGAGCACAGCTGAAAAGAGAGGAATGTTAGGGTATGCCTAGGGAAATGTGGGAAGCTGAAAGGCAAGGTCTGGTGCTCTTAATAACTATTATAATAAATTAACATATGATACAAATAATGCATCAGAAGAAGAAGAAAAAAATAAAGCTGTCTTATAAAGCAGGACATATTTCTGTTACATGTCTACTGTCTCTAGATAAAGGTTTGAATGGTTTTCCCAAGAAGAAGCTTTATGCAAATGCATACTGTCATGTGAATCAGATTAAGGGAAGAAAGTCTATTTATGCATGAAATCCAAACATGCTTCTGGGGAAAGAAGAAGAGAAATAAACGCTTTCTTTCGCCTCAAATACAATATATGTGCAATGACTAAAAAGAAATGAACGTGTCACCTCTATTACTGACACTAAGTGATTTCCCACTAACAATTAGCGTGAATCACAGTGATAAAAATCTGAGATGGAAAAGACCTATTAGAACACCTAGTCTATCTCCCTGTAAATACAGGACTCTCCCTGACAATTTCTATACAAAGTGGTTCACTGCTCGAGAGTTCATGTTTTCATCAGTGCCACTTCACATGGGCATTTGGTAAGAAGTCTTTACAACAACTACTTCACATGTTCTTCATCAAACAATACAATTACATTAGTTCTGCTATTTGAGATCAATGTCCTTCTGGAGCAACTTTTGGTCCTGTAAGTACCTGGAACATAAAATAAAGTTCTTGCTTTACAACTTTAAATACAATGGGTTGTCTTTGCTTTCACGCACCACAAAAGATGTACAAACTGTTCGTGTATTCAACAGCAGCCCAGAAAGCAAGCAAAGGCAAATGCTTGGTTACAGTGAAGTAAAACAATGTAGCAGGAGTGTT
Source organism: Mesitornis unicolor (assembly GCF_000695765.1). Classification (NCBI taxonomy): domain Eukaryota; kingdom Metazoa; phylum Chordata; class Aves; order Mesitornithiformes; family Mesitornithidae; genus Mesitornis; species Mesitornis unicolor. Next base: position 79,701 of record NW_010189058.1, on the reverse strand, counting down.
CTGGGTAACACCAAGCTGGATTCAGCTAAGTGGGGAAGGTGCATAGGGTATTTGTGGCTTCCAGGTTTTGTGGCTTGTTCTGGGCCATCTTTATCCCAAAGGTAGGCTAGAACAACCTTTGGGTTGCTTACACTACTCCTATCTTGGAAGGGCCCACAAAATAATTTGTTTCTGCTTCTTTCCTTCCCTCCTGTCCCTTCTGCTGGGCTGTGTGGGAGGTGATGGCATGTACCTGGCTGTGCTGGCTCTTTCGAGGAGGCAGCTCTTAGTCAGCAGCGCAAAGCGTCAGGGATGCAGACCACAGTCTGGCTCTTTGTAACCAGTGGACCAAGCTTCAACAGGAATTTAGGATCAAGTTTAGCACTAATTCCTTTTATGATAAGAGAGGTGTACTGCTAGAAACAGAATTGGATGGAAAGTGAACTTGCATATGCAGTTTGTCTTGAAAATCAGGGTGAGTCCATTTCACTGCAATCTAGGCCTACCCAGGCTAACTGCTTATTTTCCTGAATCTGTAACTATTTGCATCAGTGGGATGCTGTAGCCATATTCCATGCACCTGAAAACTGCCTGACCAGATTCTCAGTTGACATCGATTGATTTTTCCCTGCTGATTTCCATAGGCAATAATTTCTCATTCTGAGCGTTTTACATGAATGCAAGATGTGAGGCTGGGCATTTGGCCGATCACTCTCAGACACACATGTCACTGTGGTCTGATTCAATTCTTACCAAAGCTGACTGGAAACTTTCGACTAAACCCAGAGGCTACTGAGCAGACCCTGTGGAAGTAAAGGATGCAAGTGAACACAGAGATATAGAGCCAAATGCTTTTGTGGGAGGTTGCTTGTTTTTTTTAAAAAGGATGTGTGATGATTCTGTTTGTGGCATCCTCCTGCATCCCTGCAGAGGAGGCAGTGGTCCTGTGCAGGAACTGCTGCTGTCCCGGGGAGGGAGGAACAAAACAAACACCCTGCGAGGGTAACATCAGCTACAGATCATGCTTAGATGCCTGTGGGTGAACAGCATTCGTGTGTACACAGCCTGGAACAAATGCGGAAGCTGATCAGATGATCCCAGGCAGATAAATTTTTAAGGGATGTTGTTCCTCTGAAATGCATCAATTTGCCCCACATGAGCTAAAATAATTTAGGTAAAATTGATCTGCTCATGATGCCTTTACAATGCATTTATTTTTAAAAGGATGACTTTTTTTTGATTGCTTGTAACGATTTTTTCTGAATTACAATGATCTTTAAATATTACTTGTAACAGCAGCTGTTACAAAATTTTCAGGCAGAAATGCTATTTTCTTTTTATTTAAAATAGGTACCAGGCATTTAAAAATAAAAGTTCCCCCAGTCCTGGCACAGACTCAGTCATGGGTGTCCTGGTGTGCAACTCAGAGCAGATCATTTTGACAACAAGAAGTTTGCTGAACAAATATAAGCTTCCCGCAGCCCAGCATGCCTGTCCCTGCGGACCAATGAACTTCCCTGTGACTCGAGATATTTTTAATTCTGCTCTGGACTTTCTCCAGGAAATCAGTAATAATTACTAATTGTATTTGTGTAAGCTAAATGAAAGGATTCATTCTTTCTTGAAATTCTCCCTTAGCTTTTGCAATTAATTATGTTGCTCTTTTGTGTGATTAATCCTTGTCTTTGTGTTACAACTTCACTTGATCAAATAGTGCTGTGTAGCATGCCAAGGGTTCTTAAGTGTAAGATATTTTCTCCTTTTTATTGTCACATTTTTCTTTTCTCTGCTACTCACATCTCTTCTAAACTTTTATCAAAGCGATGTTTTACTACATAACTAAAGAGTTCTAAAACCGTCAGGGGAAATTTGCATGAGATTATTGTAACTTGGCAAGGGTCCCCTGCCATGTGTGGAGCTACAAAGTGATTTTTATCAGCTGAGGGTATGTCCTTACATCACCAACACATCCTAAGGCAGTTTTTTGATAAAACTATTTCAACAGAAGGTCAGCCAAAACCCTTAAATGACCTCAGGTTTTCTTTCTTAACCTTTACTATATGAGATGTATTAAAATAGACTTACCCGACCACCTTAAATTATATATTAAAATTATCCTCTTGTAATATGCCCACACTGGAAATGTCAGGCAGAAAGGAGCTGGTTTTGAGGGGTTTAGAGAAAGTCTTAAACACAGGTTGCTGTGCAATTTTGTGGCAAATCTTACTTCTTTCTTTGCAGCCAGGGAAAGTTTTTTTCCATGGTGGAAGTGGAGCATTTCTGTCATTCCAGCATAGCATGGCTGCAATACTCCAGCATTAAATGTTCAAATTTTAGAAGACTCGTTTACACAGTGCATGGTCCTTACTTTAAAATAAATAATTTTCTCTTCCAGTTTCTTATTTTTAGTGTGCCCTAGGGTCCTATTTCCAAGGGCTCTTCTGTATCTTAAAACAAATAAAAAAGCAGATGAAATCAGCTTTGGGAAAGGTGGCAATCTCATTGCTCCAGACCTGGGTCTCTAAGAGCAGTATCTTACCAGCCTTGCAGTGGAAAAAGCAGAACTGGTTGGGACTGCAAGTAAGATGTCGTCATTTTGTAACTGTAGAGGTGTCAGTGGGTCAGGGATGAGTCTGAATATCTATTACCATGGAAACTCTCTCTCCCTTGAGCACCACAGAGGATGGGCATTGCCCACCCACAGCTCCACCAAGGTGAGCTGGGCTGGAGTCCAGGTCGACATCAGCTGTTAGTTAGGAAAGCACCAAGGAGGCCACTTACCTTTCATTACGGGACCGCTCTCACAGCTTCATAATAAAATAATAATTTAAGCAACTGAAATGTCCTGTGCCAGTGTAAATACAAGTGGTTAGTGAATGGGTAAGATAATAGAAGACATTGTTAAAATACACAGTGCCATCACTGTACGATGAGTCAAACTTCTTGTTGGTCAGTACCACAGTGGATTCCTCTGTGAAGCTTTTTACACAGAATTCTTAATTGCAATGAGAATGAGCAGGCAGAGGAAAAGAGTAAAAAAGCAGAATTAATAGCTTCCATTAAGTGCTTCAGAAATGCTGAAAAGTAGCTTTGAATATTCAGATGACTGACCTGCATCAGCAGGATATGGAGATGTATGCTCACCTTAAGCATTGTTGTAATCTCATGGAAATAAAATAAAATAAATTAAATTAAAAAAATATTGTGGAGTTGTATGGCCCTCCTTACATGAGTAATGTCAAGAATCTGCTTCTTGAACTGGGTCCTTTATGCAAATAATAAGTCACAAATGTGGTAAGGATTTATTTTATGTTCTTTCAAACGAAGATGGGTTGGCTGTATTCAGTATATTAAATCCTTCCTGCTGCTAAGCTTACAGAAACTGATTCTTTTGTAACATATTTTGATTTGACTACTGTAGCTTCCAAGTGCTATAAAGCACTAGAGTAGTTTGCCTTGGCCTCACACCTAGTTACAGTGCTAACTTTAAAATTGCTGAAGAAACCCACATCTGGAGTCAATTGAGTGAATTTTAGCCAGCTTTGGTGGTAATATGCAAGTAATATTTCATCGTCGTGTGTATTTCACTCATCTTATAAAAAAGATGCCTCATTCCAAGACTCCTAGACATATTTCTTTGCTGTCTCATATATCAAGAGTATCAGACTAAGCAGACCGCTTAAAACTGGATATGTCCAAACACTCTCTTATCCTAAACAACAGCAAGTATTTTTGCCAACACTTCCATTTCCTGCAGCGGAAAAAAAAATATATAACCCCAAAGCCTTGGCCAGATCCTGCTTTTCCTTGAAATGCATGGCAAATTTGTCAACAAAACATGCTCTGGCTCGGTAGTGGTGGGGGGGAGAAGTTTAACAGTTTTTTAGCAGGAATAATGTGAAGCAGGCTGAAGCTTCGGATTAGGTTTAGTCTAATGCTGAGGTTCAAGGCTGAGCCTGCGTTCCGATCCGCCTGTGCCAAAATCACGGAAGCGCCATTCAAAAGCAGACCCAGAGAGCAGGCCCTTTCAGCTCTGGATCTGGCCCAAAGCCAGACCAGGGCTGCAGGCACTGGGCCAGGAATCCCAGTGCTGAGACACCCACAGGCCTCAGATTCAATGACTTGAAACTCCAGTTTTCTACTGTCAAAAATATTAGTCTGGTGCAAAGAAAGTACTTTTATTTACAAAAATGTTGTAAGTGTAAGTAATTAATTCCCATTTACATGGACTTTGTTTCTACAACTGTTTGCAGGGGGATGGCCAGCCATATGGGAAACGGGCATTAGACCAAATAAGACTCCCAATTGGTTTAATTCTTTTTTTAATCTGAAGGGACCACCACTGGCGCAAGGCTTGTTTCTTGTAGTGCCTCAAAAAGCTATTAAAGGCAATTGTCATGTTGGACAGACTGGGAGTTGAAATCTGGAGGTACCATCCTATTGCTGCTCCAAGCGTTTGCTTTCCTCCACCCCTCTCTGACATGAATTTAATGCAGGTGCAGACACAAGCCTCACATAAGGGAGCAATTTTCTGATTCATTCATGTAAGACCCTGAGGGAGAGTAGGAACAAGATGTACAAAGGTAATTTGGCATTGTTAAAAAATTAACTTTGCTTCCATTTTATGGAACCATAGTGCTGTGTTGCTTAGCTACATGGATCAGGAATTTAACTGTAAACAACAGTATTTCACTCCTCAGTCCCTAGGGTTTTCAGTGCCATTTGAAAAGCAGCTAAAAATGTGCACCTTTTGCCTTATCCTTGGGTCACTTCTTGCCACTGCCTGTACCCTTTGTGTCTGCTGCTGCTGCTCCAGCAGTGCTGGGAGACGGAGGTGGTGGTGTCCATGCTAGTGTGATCATGGCCGGGCTGCAGCCATGCTCCCCTCTGAATGCTGCACTTGTTCGGAGAGGAGACAGACTGCTTATGACTTTTGTTTAGGTTTTTGTTTGTGTAAATCCTGGCTGCACGGGTTTTTCCAAGCATGGGGAGCTTGCCAGCCTAACTGTGCTGTTGTTCAAGCCATTGGGAGTGGAAAAGGGATTAATTATCCTGGTATATCATTACATCACTAGTGGAAATTCTGTTTGCGCCTTCAGGATCTCCACCACTGTGTCTGCTCAGAGCTGTTAAATATGACAAGGTCACTCACCCTGCTTTAGTAATAATGAGCGCTAGCAAATTTGGTGGTTACACGCATTGCCATTGCTTCACAAGGTTGCCCCTGGAACCACAAGCGTTGCCTATGCCTTGTACCCAGCAAACCTCACAGCAAGTCAGATGTTAGATCACACTCTGTTATGTTAGCATCTGTTTATAAAAATACTATGACACACAACTTCCCTGCCTATTTACACTCTAAACAAGATTAGGCAACTAACAAATGCGGAGAAGATGGAGAGAGATAAGTGATGAAGAGAGCTTAAGAAGTGGGGCTGAAGATATGAACAAAATACTTCAATTGATAAGGGAAACTTTCAAAATATTTTTCTCCTCCCTTTTCCTTCTGGCTCTATAGATGGCTGGGGAGAATCTGTCTTTTACAACACTATGTACTGAAGCAACATGTACTTTTGAAGTTTAGTCACCCACTAATTACTAGTCTTTCATTAACAGCACAGAGACACAAATGATTAAGTGCTTGCTTATATCCAGTAGTCTCTATTGTTGAGGCTTTAAAAAATAAATCATTAGCTACATGCTTGTTAAGCATGCTAAGACTGTTTCTGTAAACTCCCTTGCTCTTTTTTTGGCTCAGATAGATGGTTAAGATACTTCAGCTAATATTTCTTATTTTAAGGAGAGGGCTTATTGCCTAAATGGCAGAACTGCTGAGTATCACTTGTCTTGGAGAGAATGGGAATGTTACAGTTCCTCCTAAATGGGGGTTGCCATTAGAGACTTGTTGTCTGACTACTGAACTGTAAGAACAGTATCATCACAGTTGAGGAAAACCTCTGTTGTTGCCATGGCCATGCAGGTCTCTCAATCTCATGTTATTTAGGAACAGCTTTGCATTTCTCCACCAAGGGTGCTTTTCAAGGGAATACTTGAAGGCTGAGGCAAACATTAGTAAGCAATGCACTTGTTTGGTTAAGACTTCAGCCTTGACCTCCATCTTTAAGCCCTTGTTCATTATTAATCACATGCTTCCTGAATCAAAGAGAATATTTTTGGAGAGGGAAAATTGTTCAGGGACTGGAGCGTTATACGCCAAACAGACTTGCCCAGATGACAAATAGCCTTCACATGATAGCCAAGGTTCATCCAGCTGCTCGGCCCCGTACCAAGTGATTGATGGTGTTGATGTTCTAAATAGGCTTAAGATATGCCAAATATCAGGGTTGTAACAAAGTCCTTCAGATATATACTGTAGATAGGCTAGAAAGCATGTTCCCAGCATATGGCAATTCTGACAGTGTTGTCAGGTCTGTAAGTAACCTCGCAGAGTTTGTCTGGTTTCTTTCGAAGTTAGACAAAAACAGTTTTCTGTGCCGGAATGAGCAGGGTCACACGAGGTCTGTGCAAAGCTTCCGATTACCACCGATTTTCTCTGTAACTGGACACCCTTCAGAGTTATAACAACATTCGATTTCTTAGCCGAGATCAATAAGCTGTTTTTCTACCACGGTTCTGAAGAGGGAAGAAGAATAGGATGTGCTCAGAAGTTGCTGTCAGGGGGTTTTTATGTCTTAAAGGAATAGGAAATTCACACCTGAATAGTTTTATCTTTGTAACACAACAGTGCTGGTTCTTTCTACTCATCCACAAAGGGCTGTTCATCGATATACTGCAGGATCAAGCAGCTGCACCACAGAAGCTACAGTTTCATTGATCACTCCTTTCCCCCAGAGAAAGTTGCTTTATTTTGTATTTTCCCTCTGCTTTGCAGTAAATGCATTTCCCTGGACCGAGGAGAGCTGTGTGCCTGCTAGGTGAGGAGCAGAAGCGCAGTCTGGGAAATGCTAGGATGCTGGAGGATGAGCTGCCCTGCTCCATCTATGGGACAGGCAGAGGTTAGAGTTAAGGGTGGTAAGGTTTGTCTCTGCTTGGTCACTTGGAGGTGATGTTTAGCCCACAATGCACCAACCCCTATCTGACAGCTAGCAGGGTCTCAGACCTCTCACTAAGGGATGTTCTCTGGTGCAGACACCTGCTTGGCATTTCATGTCTTCATCTGCCACTGAGCCTTGGTATCTTCACTGGGAAATGTGTGTTCCTGGCCTTTCAAGCTCTCCACACAATGCCGTAATCTCGCTTTCTGAGAGATTAACCCATCTTGGTTTTGAGCATGTGTTTGAATTGTTTTCTAGGAATGACACTGAGGAAAGCATCTTTTGTGAAAAGGCCTTGATGGTGTAGGCTATTTCCTGGATAAAACTGTTTCCTCTGTAATTGGAGGATGAGTCAGGCTTACACATGCAAAACCAACTTCTCTACTGACTCACTTCAGTTCGGGGCCAGCAGATCTCTACTGGTTGCTGCCATGAGGAGCGGCCAAGAACCTCTGCCATGCGCCAGATCCGTAGTGCAAATTGGCCATGGAGTAGGATCAAGTGACTGCAGGGCAATCAAATTTAACCAGATTATACCAGTAAACTCAGGATCAGCAATGCTCTGAAACACCAGCTGAGCAACAGAGAGAGTGCTGTTTCGTAATGAGTACCTCAGTTTAGGGCCACAACATGGAGCAATTGGCCCATGTTCCTTTTCCGCTGGACTTGGCTGTAAACCAGCTTTTTAAGTGATCAGAGGTTTCCAAATTCCCTTTTCTGTCATCCCTGCAGGCTGTCTGAAATCAGCCAAAATCCCAGAATCTGTATATTTATTTATTGCCGACTCACTTCTTGTTGGCAGTTCACACGTTGTGTCGCCTGCCTACTGAGCCAACAGGCTGTCATTGGTGATTAGCAATTAAATCATACACCATTCTGAGCTCTGTGGTGCCTCAAGTGATTTTGTTTGCATCCAGCCTGGGAGCAGAGCAACAAGTCAGGTTTTAATTCATATTGTAATTTAAGCATGAGCCTGCGCGTGGAAGTTCTTATCTCTGCGTGGTCCGTTTCAATGGAGCTCAAACTCATTCAGAGACGCTCAAGTTAAATCAGAAGTGAGAGCCCAGAGAATGAGTGGAAAATGAATAATCACACAATTACCTTCAACCAATTCAATATATAAGTGAAACCAGAACTAGCTTTTCCAGTGGGTTCCTGTTCATAGGTAGCCCTCAGTGTGACACATCAAATGCAACGCTGAGTAAAGCTGGTCATGGTCACAGTAATACTCTTGACTTTCATGTCATCTGTGACTGGGGATGTTAAGGCCCTAATGGAACACCATGAGTACGTGGTCAGACCTGCACAGCACAATTTATCAAACATTATCTCATAATTTGGGCATCAGGCCCTTAACTTCTGCTTGAATTATAGCCTGCATTTCAGAAAGACAGGCAATCGTGACTTCAAGGCTACAAGTCACCGAGGCTTTACCACATTCCTATCTGACCTGATCCAATGGTTAATTATCCTCCTTAAAAGAAGTCCTATTTCTGTTTCATAGTCTTTTCTCCAAGTTGAATGTATAACCTTCTGTAATTATAATGAACTGTGATATTCCTTACTTTTACTGATTTTCAGTTGTTGGGCAAAGAAATTAGCATTCCTGACTTTGGCTGGTCTGGTACTATTAGCTAATTCCAGCTGGATATTCCAGGTCATTGAGTAATTTCCGTAAAATTACATTTGGGAGCAGGAAAGCTAGATTTGCCAGACAGCCTAAATAGAGGGTGATGATGCTGTTCCCATGTTAGTCAACAGCCTGGACGCTCTT
>NW_010189058.1:35868-70860 GCF_000695765.1 Mesitornis unicolor | reverse complement strand
TGCTCCACCCTGCCACTCCCTGGCATGGCTCTGACATAGTTGTGTTGTGTTTCTAGGTGGAGACTCCAGCCATCCTGTCTGCCGGTGCTGCTCTTTGTGTGGGATGCTGATATATCACTAAGTTAGAAGGGGTGGCAGGTGAATATGTGACCTGAGCCTGGTGGGGAGAACACTGATTCCAAAGGTGGAACATCTCAGCTCAAGTGAAAAAATTAAATATAAGCACAAGAGGTGAAACAGTGCCAAGAAGACAAATTGACAGCCTCCTTTGCCTTGGGATGCTGGAGCCTGGCAGATAAGGTGCTTCCGAGTTATGGCTCCTGGAGAGAGGACTATTGAACCCTCTTCTCCTCTGCAGTAGTTGCCATTGGATGACCAAAAAATGGCTTCTTCTCCCTCCTTGTGACTTTATTCTATTATGTTTCTCTTAGAAGTAACCAAAAGGAATATTTCATTCTGAGTACAGCAACATATTTTATTCTTTCATATAGAAGAACTGAAACGTTTTAAACTGTTCCTTAGACAGTTACTCTTTTGGCTGCTAAATCAGAGAGCCAAAAATTAGCTAATAACCCTAAATGATGCTGTCATTCTAGGAATGTCTTGTGAATAGGCTGTACCCAAGTAATGGTTTATCTGATTATGTGATTTTCTTATATGGTCTTTACTATAAAGAAATTACAAAGCTTTTTTCATTATTATTATCTTCTTTTCATGTACATTGATGCAGTTGTAGTTATACAAGTGTAAAATTTATGTAACATAAGTTCAGTCACTATTTCAACTATGACTTGCATGCATCAATATTAACTCATTGATCCTCATGGAGCCTCCTTGAGTAATGGAAAAGCTGAAGACACAATGGAAATCTACAGCAGACCTAGAAAATAAATGAAGCCCTTTGCATTTTGGTTTCATGCTCTGATGACTTTTTCTCCTCTTACTCGTTTTAACAGAGTATGTTTTGCAGCATCTTTATTATTGTAACACTCATGTAATTCAAACCCCATTACTTGTTCTTCTGGCCTTGTAGATTAATGAGATTAATTGGACCCTGCCTTACTTTCTGCATCTGGAGATACTTTTTTGCCTCTCTCAGCTCTTCGCCAGGCTGAACTTCCCCAGTCCCTTAGGCTTTTCCCATGTGGCAGGTTACACAGATGTCTCATTCTTGGTCCTCTCCTGAGCTCTCCCCTGGGCTGTCCTTCAGGAAGTTCAGCACCCATCTCGTCCTCCCAAGTGGTCCAAGTGTTTGGACGTATTTTCACTATGGAGCAGATTTGAACTAGACTTTCAGAAGTCAACAGCTGCGTTGGGCCATGGAAATGACAAAGCTGGTTCTGGTTCTTGCAAACTTGCAAAGTTTTTAAATGCATCTAATTAAAGTTTGGCTTTGGGCATCTCCTGCCTGTAGGCATTTGATTTGCTCCGCAACTTTAAGTCTCCCAGTTATTTACAACCAGCTATTTGTATACTCAATGGGCTTCACTGTGTGAGGAAACTGTTTAAAAATACATTTTAAAGATATTATTTCATTTCATGTGGTTTTTTTTGCCAGCAGTGTGGTTTTTAAAAATAATTTTTAAAACCTGTGTAGTGCACAACTATGAAGCTGTATCTTAAAAGGTGAAGCAGAGCCTTTCACTTGCCAGGAGTGCTCAAGGGAGCTGCTGTTGGAGCACATTGCAAGCCCTGTGCACTGCTTGAAGCCTTGGTGGGAGCTTTGCTTCCTTATGTAGGAGAAACAGTGATAAGGTTGTGCAGAAGCAGGCAGGAAAGGTTATTTTAAAATTGCTTCAATATGGCCCTTGCTATAACATTATCTGGATTGGCCCGGTTATTTAAGAGAATTAGCCATAATGATCTCACTCTGTCACTTTTCCCTTTGTTTCTACTTCTCCAAAAAAAAAAATAATTTGGTTTATCAACAAAGTTCAGCCGGGGTTTCTGCCTACATCTCCCATGTCCGACCCATCTCTCTGCCGTGTCCATGTCAGCCCTGGGAAGGAGTGCTCAAGGTGCTCGCAGAAGTGGAAAACTGCACCAACAAAAGCATTCCCATCTCATCCTGTGTCTTAATGAATGTCTGCTACCTCAAAAGGGGTGAACTCTGTCGGCCAGGTCCAGCTTCAAGGGAAGCCTGGCACGCCCGTTCGCCCCACTCACCAGTGGCTGCTCTGTTACAGCAAAGCAGCCTGTGTGGAGGTTCTGTGGGTCGGCAAAGGGGTGATAGTTTCTCAGCTGGGCGGGAGCAGCCTCCCGAAGGACATTTGCCTAAGGCAGACAAAACAGCGGTGCAGGGAGGCTGAAAACTGTGGGACTTCAGGCACCCATCAAGTCCTACAAATATGTTTTCTTGTTGCTCAGTCTCCAAAGTAGCAAATATATCACATTATTAAAGGTAAAATCTCATTTAAAAAAACTTATTTTCGAGGTGTAGCAGACTCCAGATTATTTTAATAAAATAACAGGCCTCTTTTCCCCTGTCCTATAAATTAAAAGAATATTTCAGCTTGGAGCATATTTTTGGTCATGTTACAAAAGAAAAGTAAACAAAGAAAAATGCAAATAGCAGTTGCTATAATTCTTAATAGCAGACTGGTATCTACAGGTTTTATGAATACACATTTTGCATGTACTGCAGCAGTACTTGGTGGCTGAGCCCCTTGTTTTCAAATGACGTGCTAAAAGCAGCTTTCTGGCCACAAGACAAGAATAGTTCAGTTATTCAAGCTAATTTTGCAAGGAGCCTTCCTACCATGTCATAATTTCTCTTTGCAAAATGCCGTGACAGTGAATTCCTTAAAAGCAAGTACAAGTGGGGTAAGGTTTCTAGGGAGAGTTAATATCTGTTATTTAACCAGTTGATTTATCCAAAAGCATGCTTGATTTCTTTCAGTCAGATTTCTTGGTTCAAATTTGATTTGCATAAAGTCTTGAAAGAGCATATCTATGAAAAATAATAATGATTAATTCAAAGATTTTCAAATATTCTTCTGAAGCTTGTAGAAGTTTTTAAAAATTATACCCCTCAGTGGTTCCTGCCGGATTTTGTGTGCCTCACGTTGATCAGAATTAGTTTTGCTCTTTTTCCCTGTTGGCTCTAGCCAAATAAAATCTTCCAGTTTTGCCTTTGCTGTCCAAAAATCCTTTCTGTTTCCTTCTTCTCTGCCTTAAAATTTTAAGTATTCAATTTCATACTGAAAAAATTGTCTTCATACAATTCCATACAACTTGTTACCAAAAATCTTTGGAAGGCAAAGCAACATTCCAAATGCTGAAAATCATATGAAAGGAAACAACCAATTGGGGTATGGAGCTTAATTATCCCCCCCCCCCAAAAAAAAAACCAAAACAAACCAAACTCTCACACACTTCTTAAGAAAAAATTTGGATTAAAAATAAAGAAGCTAGAAGTGGCTGAAAAAGATCTTCTGAGGAGTGATTATTTTTTCCCCCACTAGCAAAATAGGTATGGAAAATGTAAGTATGCACAGCTGTGTTTATTCCAATGATTAGACATTCTATTTCTCAGTGACCTCTCTGCATTGAGCTGGCAAGACACCTGGGTATGCTTAGAAGGGTCTCATTCATACATTTACATTTATTCAATTTGGACCTTTCTTTCTCCCTCCCTCGCATGCCCTTTTCTTCTCTAAAAAGTCCACAGGAAAAAAATAACAACAGAACAGTTGAATCTAGTACACTCCTTCCTCTCTCTATTTTTTTTTCCTGTTCACAAGGTGTTGGTTAAGACTCTACCCTGTGCCTTTACATGAAATTTTAAATTAAAGCATTAGCACTGTTTTAACAGTGAGCATAAAGCCTTCTTTTTCAGGGCTTTTTCAGGTTGAAGCAGAGGGAAGAGGTGGCTGCTGTGTATCATGTTATGAGACTGCACACTTGCCATACCAGGAGCACAACAGGAGCTAAGCCCCAGTGTCTGCATCTCCCATGCTCTACATCTGCGCTTGCATTTTATTTATGCAAAATATCTGTGCATGCATAATCTGGGCTACCCTTGCACTAGTGCTTGGCTGCTCTGGTTGATATTGATGGATGCTTAGCTGATATGGAGAGATTTGCTTACAAAAAAAGGTTGGCACAGAAACTTTGCAGTGCAGACTGTTACTGATGTAGACATGAGACAGACAGAAGTTAAAAAGGTTTCCTCACTGTCGTCAAAAGTGTTTGGTACAGAGTTGAAATTCCTTCTAGGTCTTCTAAGTCCTAATCCAATGTCCTACCTGCCATTGCAACCTTCCTCAGCAAGGGTGCATCAGGTTTGGAGGCAGGGCTTCCTCTGTGAGTGTCCAAGCTCCAGAACTTTTCCATATTTATTTCTCTTCTACTATCATTGAAACCAAAAGCAGAATTTCCAGTAACTGAAAGTTGCCAGATCAATTCAAGACTGATTCCCACAAACCGATTATAGTTTCTCCCTCTGCTTCTTTGGATATCTAGGTATTTCAGAGCACTAAATACTGACTGCAAACTGTAGATCCAGTTCTTCTTTTAATAACTGTCTCTTAATATATTGTTAGTTTCCTCAGAGTTACTATAAATTTAAACGAAAGAAGTATGACTGTATATAAACAGAATTAGAGTAAATGAAATGATGATGAGAAGCATCAGTACATAAGGCACTAATTTTCCTTTCTTTTCAAACTATCTGAGTTCATTTGCTGGCCTTCATAGTGTGTGCTGTGTACAATACAATGTCTTTTATCTCCTTCACTCTGCTAAATTAGCTTACTTTATTTTCTGCTTCAAAATCATAACTCGAAAGCTCTGAATTGTTGTTGGGTGCTAAAGGTGTGCTTGATTTGCTATATTTTTCTTTTTTTTCAAGAAATGTTTAGGAAAGGGGAAACTCCCTTACATATATTAATTTTTACTTTATATATGATTAGGGAGTGTTAGCATTTGCCATATTAGATGTCTTTTCTAGGGGTCAGTCCTGTGCAGGTCTGAGTGTCCAAAGCTTTCCACTGAGGTCAGTAGCAGTTGTCCTTGCTCAGCATCCAGCCAGAGTGCCCTTCACAAACTATGTCCTTAGAACATATTTAAATAAAAACTAAAGAGAGAATTACTGGCAGATTTCTTACACCCTTACTCCACAGCAAGGGTGAAAAGTCCTGAAACTCAAACACAAGAAAATTCAACATGATAACCTGTCTCTTCATGTGCTTCCCAGCATCAGAGCTGGGGAAATGTAGGCAGATTGAAAAAACTTCACAGCAGAGCAATCCTATAATGAATTTGTAGGGCAGTGTAAAGAAAAGATCAAACTTTGAGATAAATGGGTTTCTGTGTATTGGTTTCCTGCCGGCTAATGCACTGGAATCTATAGAGCCAGATCTGTATAGTTTGGTTATGGAAAGGGGAGATAAGCAACTTTGGCAACACACAAGGTGGAAGTGAATAAGAGGAGTAAATGAGAATTAAAGTAAGGAATAGAAACAGCGAGGCTGGAAGGAAAGGGAAAGCAAGCAGTAATGAGGATGCAGGGTGAAATCTTTTCTTTGCACTTGAACTGAATGACTCTTCAGGTGGGACATTTAACACAATGCCAAAGTACTAGCTTATACATCTGTGTTACTAACCTTGTGTTTTACAGGAATGAGCTGGTACTGAAAGAGGTAGATGCATAGAGTAGTTTCCTCTGGTGGCAAAGCTAATTTCACAGATTTCCACCATCTCAATTAAACTATTTGGAGGAAAAGAACAACCATTTTTTTTGGCCCCTAATATTTTTTAAACCTGGATCATCTCAGTTGCCCAGTTTTTAATGCTGCTGTGAAGAATGTGGCCTGGCCTGCTGAGCATGAACTGAAGCACCCCAGTAGGGACAGCAAGCTGGGGGTGCTGCAGGTGGCAGTGATAGGGGACATCAGAGGGAAACGTACCCTGTGCCACCAAAGAAATCATGTGGTCTAAGTACCTTCAGCAACTTTATAGGGTTTTCTGTCTGCTCAGCAGATGGAAAAAGAGGTGATGACTCTCAGGATGTGCTGTCCAGAAGCATCCAAGGGGTTTAAGCACCAGTCCCCAACAAAATGTAATGGGCAGGAGGTGCCTGAATCCTTCAGAGCCTTTGGGGTCATGCCTTGGATGAGCCCAAGAAGAGCATCCCCCTGGGACGGGCTGGGATGGCCATGACTGTGGGAGCCCAGCCTTGCACAGCTGATGCCACAGAGGCCACATTGAGGTGGGGAGACCCAGGGAGCGCTTGGGGGAGTGGATCTATGAGGCTTCTTTTGAGCTCAAAGCATTTTGGGAGGGGTGGGGAAGGGCTGCCTCCCCAGACCCAGGTTGAAAGGAAGGCTGGAGGGAAGGGGTGGGATCCAGCAGCCATCCGTGCCCTGGCCCCAGGCAGAAAGGTGGTGTGTTTGCCACCTTCATCCCTCCCACCTCTCAACCACATTAAAGCCAAATTATTCACGCTTGATGTCAGCAAGGCAGGGCCCTGCTACCCACTGCTCCTGAATCCCTTCCCTGAGGGGCCAGATTACCCCGGCGTGCACCAGCCCATTCAGGGTGGGGTTCGTGGGGTGCCCGGGCAGGTGGGGTGTCAGGGCCAGCACCCCCAGCCATATATGGTGCCCTCTTCGTCTGTCCCATGTCCCAGGTAGACATTGGTCCCTTAGCCTCTGAGGGACAGCAGTGGCTGTGGAGAAGTGGCTGTCCCTTGCCCTGCTGTGGTGACAGCCATCGGTCGGGCGGGAGCCGTTGCAGCACATGGGTACCATGGGTTCATCAGCCGTGCTGGCCATGCTGCTCCCAGAAGAGTCAGCCCTGGGATGAGGAGACAAGGAGGGATGCCTGACTGCCCCACGGAGCAGCTAGGGGCACAAGGGATGGTCTGAAAATCCAAAAGGAAGGCAAAAGGAGAAGACTGAATTGACCCTTTTTTTCCCCCTACCATTTACATGCTTACAGATTTTTATCAGGCTTTTTAGCTGCAGGGCAAAGTGTTTCTTTATAGTTCCTTCCAAAGGCTGCTGCCAAATTCAGGCTGTGGTTGCAGCAGCTGTAACCCATCCCCCAAGGCCTGCACCCTCCTGGTCTGGGAGCAGTTCGGCAGGAGTGTCAAGAGCGGGAAGATTTCAGTATCCTTTAAGGCCTCTGAGTGCACAGGGCTGAGAGCATTTTGTAAGGGCTTTTGCCAACTTTCACAAAAGCAGTTTGCCAAAACACACGTGCTCGCGGCAAAATCTCGCCACTGCACCTTTGTGGCCTGGCTGCCACGGGTACTGGGGGAGCTGGGCTCTGCAGCACATTTCAGGGCACCACAGGCTCCCCCAGGCGCAGAGAGCACGCTGCAGGTGCCAGGATGGGATTTACTGGCCAGTCAGTGGGAATCACGAGCCACTGATGATCATACAGTGCCAAGAGGCAGGCAGAGGAGGGCTGGATGTGAAATCCACAGTGGTGGGCACCAGTGCATACCCAGCAATACCCCCTTCTCCCTGCCAAGCCCAACGCAAATGTTGCTTTGGTGGCATCCCAGGCTGTGCATCACCCATGGATGGGGTGAGGGCACAAGCAAGCAGGCGCTGAGCAGTTCTGCCCTGTCCCAGGGCCAAAGGCAAGGGGGTCACGTTCTTGCAGGCAGAATTAGACACTTTTATGGCCTGTCTGGGGCTAGTTTCTCTCTCCCTTTTTTTTTTCTTCCCTTTCCCCAGTGGAGACTTGCTCATTTGTAATAGGAAGGTTCATTGTTTTCCCATCTGATATTTCTTTGATTACTTAAAAAGAAATTCCAGAGGCTTGTTTTCACAAAATAGTGATTGCATAATTGATGTGATTATGATGTATTTTGCTGTGTCACTGCAGCTTGGCTGATTATTTTGAGAAGCTCTGAGCATTGTTAGTGCTGCCATGTGTTGTGTGTGCATGGCCCAGGCTTTCATCCCCCTTCACATGTGTACAAGAGCCTTTCAAACACAATTTCCTCCAGCAGGGACTGCTTGAGACCTTCCCTGGTACAAGGAGAAGGACGCGGACCCACAGATGGCTAATACCAATGAAATGACAAATACTGTGTGGTAAGCTGCTAAGTTTTTTCTGACTTAAATGACTTACTGGTGTGAATAATCTCCCTAAAATCAGATCTACCATGTGGTTGAGTACGCAAGGCAAATCGTGGGGTCAAAGTCTAGGCTCTTTCTCTGGCTAAAAGTGTACGGATAAAGCAAATGCAGACCAGTCAGGTGCACTAGAAATGAAGTTCTTCTGAATACAAAGAAGTGCAGCAGATCATTAGTGATCATTATTAACTGTAACGCGAAAATCTATCAGCTAGCTGCAGGTAGGAATATTTAAGAGCTCACTCAGGGAAGTCTTGTGAGAGAGGATTGCCTTCTCTTTTCTTGGCTAGAACTTGTTAATTATTTTCAGCTTGAGGCTAGAGACCATCCTAAGAGTCCTTTCTTTCTTCCAGTGACATTTTTTTCATTTCTTTTCTGTATTCTCCTTTCTTTTCTTTTTAATTCAGGGATGAAACATGCCCCCTCTTAAAGCTTCTTGGCCAAATTTCCAGATTTCTGAGCCTTTGTGTTTCTCAACATGTGTGCAATTTTCACTATTTTAGTCCAGCGGTGACCTCTGGAATTCCAGAATAATTTTCCCTCCCCTTCCTGGTGCCCTCACGTGACCCAGGAACACAAACATCTGAGAGACCTCTGGGCATCTTCACATCTGCTGGTATATAAGATCAGAGCCATTGTGTGATGTATTTTTAACAGCAGGTGTTGGGCTTGGAGAAGGGTGTGTTGGTTTTTGAGGGGCTGGGGAGAATCTGCACTTAATTCTAAGTTCCCAGGCTATTTAGGAGCAGCTTAAAAACACAATCTGTTTGTACAAATTTAACATTGTAAAACCACAATAAGGAATTGCTAATCAAGTGCAAGCCTGGATTTAGTTCCAGCTTTGCATCATTACTGTCCTAAAAAAAAACCAAAAATACAAAAAAATCCACCCAAATAAAAAGAACACTCCACCACCAAACTTTAAAGCTGAGTCCAAGATTCTAGTTTACAACTTATTTTAATGAAATACTATTGATTGATTACTTGAAGCCTGTTAATTATTATTTAGTCACGGTTTTCAACACAAACTCTTTATAGCAGCAAAACAAACAGTGTGGATGTTTTATCTTTTGCCATTTAACACAGTTTGAACATGACTTAAAATAGGCTGTTAGCTCAGGGTCTGATTCACAACTGCATTTCTCCCGGTTGTGCTGCTGCAATTCCATTGATTTCCATGGCATTGCAGGAACCTCAGTGCCAAATGAGACAAATGCTTCTTTTTTAATTGACACCCCCCTCCATGTATAAAGGGACCCATGGCACACCAAAGCCTCACACATGACTCTCTTCCATGGTCCATTAGTAGAAATTTATCATATAAATTAGAGAAACAGTATAAGCAGCATGTTTTCCCCAAAATATCATTGGAATCCTATTTTCACAGAAATCTCTCTCAATTTTTTTATCAGATAAATCTAAAATGGTGCTTAGTGTACAGTTATCTGCCAGCTATAAATGGCATAAATGGATGATTACTTTAAATACATCTTCTCTGAGAAGGGAGTTATGGGACCTCACAGAAGCATCAAGCTGTGACTACTTTCAAGAAATCACCTGGAAATAAATAAGATTATAAAGGTTGCTCGCAAGTCCTTAGATTCTCGTTGCCTTTTTAGGCAGATAATTGAATTCAGTATGAGGTGTTATTCCTTTCTGGTATCACTAAGGAACAAATTATTTATTATCTGGGAGAAAAGACTGAATGACCTGACAGGTCCTTTCAGTCACAGCATCTATGATTATAAATTGTCACAGCACCCATCATGGAGGCGTATCCACACTAGTCTTGTTGAAGTTGGTGAGATATTGTTGGTGACGGTTACACCAGTAACATGGTTTCACCTGTCCACTTTTCTAGGCTACATTTGAATTTTACCAGATGACCTATTGGGTTGTCTTTGACTGGAGTTACGATAACTGTTTCTGAGTAGTTATTTCTAATAACATGCCATGTATTTCTGAAATGCAAGGTCCTTGCTGTGAATTGACTCAATCTGCTCTGGATTCATCCCAACTACTGTGTTGAATTTGTGTCCTTTATTTGTGCTCCTTTATTTCAAATTTTAATATAGAAAGGCACTAAGGGGATGTGTGTGGACCTGACATCTCAGGAGCAACCCAAAATGCCCTGCCTCCTCCCAGCTGCCTCCAGCTGTTGCTGACACATGGGTTGCTGTCTCAGAGAGAAGCAAATAGCAGCTAAATATGACTGTATGCACCTGACTTGTTGCATTGGTCAGGACCCACAACCTGCCTTCTCCTCACCCTTCTTCACCCACATCAGGCTTCACCAGGTGAGATATGGGATGCCAACAGTATCTCAACCCCTCAACCTTACACTCAGCAAAGCATGCCTTGCATGGTCAGAGACATGGCTTTTAGATGACCAAAGCAGTTTCTTGAAAGATGGGATGCCTGCACATGAAGCTTCTTTCAATTTCTTCTTTTTTTCTTTTAAAGTTATCTCTATTCTACAACTGAGGAAATGTCGCTGTTGACTGTATTGGCATAAGCTGCTTAAAAGGAAGGGAAACTTTTGTCCTGCATGTTTGTAGAGGATAAAGCAAAGCTCAAGCTTCAGTGGGAAGAATTTGTGAAGAGTAAGGGTAGCAAAGTAGCAGCATAGGTTGCCTGAGAAAGGGAGGTCTTTAAGAAGAGGTCAATCAGACTGGATGACAGTAACAGCCCATTCTGCCTTCAGTTGGAGTATCTCCAGAAATCCCTACCAGACATATGAATTCTAGTGATTCTAAGGAGAATGAGAGTTTTTCCATTCACTTCACCATAAGCAGAACCAGAAGCAAAATAGAGTAGGTCTCTACATCACTACAGGAGCTATTCACAGTAGTAGAGGACAGGTTTGGGAAAGCTTTTTGTTAAGGTGCCCAGAATGAACACCAACCCCCCCCCGCCCCAGATTTTGCAGCTATAGCTGCTCTCTTGCTCTTCTCCATCTGGGGTTGTGGAGTGCTCACTGTGGATCGGGCCCCATGTCCTGTAATGAGATACAGCAATGGACATCTTCCCCAAGCATATCAAACACTTATCACTGTTTTTCAAATACCATCATCTTTAATGAGGTTGGAAATACTTTCCAAACATTTCTATTCCCAGTTGATTGTGTCCATAGGGTATTACAAAACCCATAGTGATTGTGAAATTCATTTTATGCTAAGGCTTGCTCCATAACTGATCTGAACAGACCTGGAATGGTTTTTAAGAAATATTAAAATAATTATGTCTTGAACTCTAGAGATCTACTCTTGTAGTCTTGGTCCTTGCATCTTTCAAAACACACTAAACATAACCAGTAAAGCAAAGCAGCTGCAGACAGTTATCCAGTCCAAGTAGTGGGGAAGTTAAAACAGGCATACAGGGCCCTTTTATCTGCCCTGTGATTTTTTTAAGCTTCTGGAAACTTGCTTCGTTCCACTTATTGGATTGGCTAAAAAGTAATTGTGTTTTTTTTTCAATAGATGGACATACATTTCTTGAAATGCATTTAACTTCATCTTAAACCACGGATTCATTATGTAACTTGACAGCTGACAGTTCAACCTTGTTTTAGGAAAAAAGTGCATGATTTTGTTAATTATTTATTTGGCATTGATTTCAAAATGGAAAACCAAAAGGAACATTTTAGTCATATTTTGCTGTATTACTTCTGAAAAGGAAAAAGCACCGTGCAAGCTCATAAAAAGTGATGTGATGCATATGGTGAAGATGCCTTAAAACTATGGCAGCGTCAGAAACAGTTTGCTAAATTTCGGTCTGGAGATTCTGATGTTAAAGATACATCACACTCAGGAAGGCCAATCACAGTTGATAAGGACAAAATAAAGTTATTGATCAACTCCAGTCGATGTTTAACAACACAAGAGATTGCTGATAATCTTAACACACCAAAATTGAGTGTTGAAGACCATGTAAAACAACTTGGGTATGTTAGGAAGCTCAATATTTGGGTACTATATGAGCTCAAAGAAATTCATCTCACTAAGCGCATTGACATCTGTGTTTCTCTCTTGAAACATGAAGAAAACAATCCAGTTTTAAAATATAACAGGCAGTGAAAAATGGATCGTCTACGACAACAATGAATGAAAAATATCATGAAGCAAGCATGATGAACCATCTGAAAGCACTTCAAAAGCAGATATTCACCAAAGGAAGTTTGTGCTGTCAGTCTGATGGGATTTCAAAGGTATTGTGTATTTTGCATTGCTTCCAAGGAACCAAACCATTCATTTGGACGTGCACTGTCATTAACTGGATAAATTAAATGATGCCATCAAACAGAAGCGGCCAGTATTGGTGAATGGCAAAGGTGGTGTATTTCTCCATGATAACGCTAGACCACTAGAACCTGTAAGATGAGCAGGCTCCCCTCGCTTGAAGGGGATGAACTTTTTCACATACATGCTGTGTGGGTGCTCTGACCACTGAACCACGGAGATTCACCACCATTTTTCTTACTGAGCTTTCCATGGTGCCTGATTGGGAAGGTGTGCTCTGAAAATGCATGTCAGGTCAGGCCTTGCAAGTGGGGGGTAATGCTTTGTTTGCAAATCCCAACAGAGCTCAGATGTGATTTAGGTGCTCGGAGGCTCACCCTGTTAAGACCTTGGCAAGTTCTAGGTCGATATTTAGGAATTTTTCTGGCAGGGAAATAGAAACCTCCAGGCGTATGCAGCAGCTCAATGAGAATGTAAATGGTGGTGCTGAGAAGTACAGCAGCAGGTAAGCAGTGCTAGGCAAGTAAACCTTTTTGTGAATGTAGTCCAAATCCATTGCATGTAAATAAGGATAAAATCTGAAATGCTGGAACAGTGATCTGAAGGAGGTACGGACTTGAAAAGGGAGAGACTAATAAAACCAGGAGAGATCTAATGGAAGGGAAAAGTCCATTTAATGAGCTCGTCCAGTGAGGGTTGTGTAGCAATATTTAATCCTCTGTTAAAAATCAGACGCTCTGCACTTGTGGCTTACCTTGAGTTACGGAGAAGCGTGGCTACAATGTGACTGGCAGAATCGATCATGTCCTCGGGGTGTGCTGAAATCTTACACTATGTTTATGTAAAAGCACAAGCACTGCTTTGCCTCCCTCCAACTTTGATGCACAGAATTGCTTTGAGCTGCAAGCAGGCTAATTAATCTGGTCTGTGCCTGCTTGTCAAATCTTTCTTGTGGTAAAGCATTTCTAGACATTTTAAGTTAAAATTATTTTATTTTGGAGAAAATTGCTTTGTGTTTCAGATTCGGGGTTATCTGACAGGATTTTGTCTAGGAAAAAGGCACTCTGCTGCAGTAGGCTGCCTGTTTGAGGGCCAGAAACGATGCCTCCTGTGCTCATTCGGCACAAGCACGCAGATGGACGTACATGGCCACAGCACTCTGTGGGAGCCCAGCCCTCTTCATCTCATCTCTCATGGCATTGCAGATGCTGCTCTGCTAATATCTTACAGACTGCTGCAATCACGCTGTGTGGCTGCAAACTGCCTTCTCGCCATCCTCCTTGCTGAGGCCTAGAGGAGTCAAGCTGGGCATCCTTCTCAAAGGTCCTCTGAGTTTTGGTTCATGCAGCCAGCATTTTTTTTAAGACCTGCGGTAGGAATGTTACACTTTATGCTTAGAGTTAGCTGAATCTCAGCAAAATACTTAATCTTATCCATTACCAAAAGCTGAGCTGCCTTTTTGTTGTTAGCAAAACATGTTTTTCTTCTTGGCCTGTCTTTTCTTTTGTGTGGCATCTACATTTTGAAGTGGAGATCTTTTAGCATGCAAATGCATCTAACCTCAACAGAATGGTTCACATTGCCTGCAGTGTTTGCACAATGGTGTTCTGGAAGAAAGCAGATTTTCCTTATGATGTACAGATTGATTCACCTTAACCCCAAAAATAGGCGCTGTTGTTGTTGCTTTTCTCTGCACACTGTAGAAGAAACACAGGGGAAGAGCAGACATGAAATAGATTTTTTTCAAGCAAACTCCAGACAGAACAATAGATGAAATGAGTCTCTTCAATGTTTCGGTGTCGTCAAATGTTATTGTTGACACTCTGGATGTAGCAATAGTTGTTACGCTAATTAGAGTGGTGTAGTTCTAGAAATAGGAACTGTGAAAAGACTGTGTCTAGAAGGTACTAATAATCTTTTGATACCTGTATTTTTGCCATTCTTTATTATTATAATGAGAGCATTAATGTGCAGGGGAGAAATAGTGTGTCCTTAATAAAGAATGAAGTAGCACAGTTGTTATCATCTTGAGTATCATATTCATTTAAAATCAAGTAGGCAACTCAAAGGTTAAGAGGTTTAATGTTCCTGAACTGTACAATTGAAGCACTATAGTCCAGGTTATTGTTAGCAATTATTCAAAGTGCTTGGAGGTTTTTATTAGAAACTTCATTTTCCAGAAGAAAGTCCCCTGCAACTTTAGCCAGCATTGCATTGTGACCATTTAACAGCCAGACACTTCTGCATGAAGGGCATCACAAGATGTTGTCATGACATAATTTGCTCACAGTTATTTATATGCTATTAGATAGCCATCCTCAAACAATCGTCAACTTCTCTTAAGTTTTCATACCACATATATTTCCAGTGAGAATCAGAAAGCCTAAAAAGCTCTGTATTTAGAGATTAATGTGATATTCCACATGCATTCCTCCTGGTATGAGGCATATACGATTTATTTGCAGCTCTTCCAAGCACAAGAAACACACAGGTTTACTAAACCAGATAGTGTACTAGTAAGCCTATTAAACTGTGTGATACAAACCAGTGAGCACAGGCTTAATATTATGGTGAAGAAATACTGAAGGAAACCAGCTAACCAGAGGGAAGAGAGGAAGTATGAAGAGGAATTACAGATAGTTTAGGAGTGTGTTAAATACAAAGCTGAACTCCACGTCTTACACACAGGCAACCATAAAAGGTAATAGTTGATATAGATGCAGATGATTACAACATAGCATCCACAATTAATCTTTTAAAATAGGGTAAATGGGGGAGGTGACACCCATGATGGAAAAGATGCATATGAGCCTGAATCAGCTCAAGGAACTTGAGAACACTTTCACAGGAACACAGCAAAACATAAGAAATGCACTAACAGAAGGGTGATGATTTACTCAAAGGCAAAGATTCAGACTCTTCTGCCTACTTTTTACATTTTTAATCCCTCCAGGATATTCTAGAAGCAACAAAACTGCTGAGGGTTTTGTATTACTTCTCTTCCACATGAGCAGTCACAGCTGTGTTGTCTTCCTTTGGTCTCTAAATAGAGGCTTATTGGCAATTACATGTGCTGTGGGATGAGCGTTCCCAGCCAGGTTCTTCAACTCACAGCCTTCTGCTCTAGTAGCTAATTTACAGCCCGGTGCCTACAAATCAAGACCTCGCAATTGTGACTGTTTAATCTGCTAACACGATTTATGGAAGTTATGGCTTAGGCTCCATCTGAGCAGCATCAGACTGTAGCAGCTGTATCTCAACCAGCTGAGTTTCTTTTTGAAGTCCAACCAGAAGATGCATTTGTTCTTGTTTAGAGATCTTCCCACAGCACAGAAGGACCACTAAGCCAAGCCGCACGATGTAGTTTCTTTGTCTTTACTGATACGCGTATCGTTCCAGTTTTATTTTATTAGCTCAGAATTTGAAGTTTGTTCAACCTTTGCTGCAATACATACATATATAAAGCAATCTTTTCATAGAAGTATCCAACAGTCTTTCCAGATCCTTTCCAACCCTTGTACAAGAACAAGTCGTAGCATGTTGTGCCCCAAATGGAGAACAAACAAGCTTCATGACATAATTTGCTGGTCAATGAAATCAAGGGTCTTGATGAACTGAGACAGAAATTTATCTCCATAGTACAGCTCCCTCACTTTTCAACAGTGAGTCATGTCTCAGAGTCAGCAGGAGAAGCTTCCTTGCTATTACACAAGGAAGGACACTACCTGATGTGGTTGAGAACCAGCTCCTTCAAAATGAAGAAAATAAACTGCAAAGAAGGAAATGGCATAGAGCCAAGAGATGGAACAACAGGTGTCACTTTTACCAACATTTTCCCTGATTTGCAGCTGTGCAGATGCTCCAGTGATGAAGCCCTGTAGGAATCCCTTAAAATGAGCTCCTGGCCTGTACACAGAAGTAACCTAGAAACTAAAGTGGCTCTTCAGGCTCTGGTCATCTCTTGCAAAAGGCTCCTTCAGCCCTGGCATTGGTTCTGCTAAGGGTGAGGGTTGGTGGTGCCAGACCCCAGCATTACCACACTGAGTAATGCTTACCCATGGTGATGGGGACTGTACTGGGGACATCTTCCTCATTCAGTCAGTGTCACAAATCGCTATCATTTAAAAAAAAAAAATCCTGAGAGAGAAAATAATCATCTGTGTTCCTCTAACTAGCTGGTTCCCCTGACCTCTGGCATGATCCCATTCTTCTCTGATTGACTCATAACCAGTTCTGCTTCATCCAAGCCACAGCTGCGTCAAGGCACAGTGAGAGCAAATCAACCCTACCAGCTTTGTCTGTGTTTCATGACAGTTTAATCATTGAAGACTGTCTCTGTGTTGAAATAGTTCCCCTTGGGGTTTCGGATAGCAGGATTCTATCAAGGCAAACGGAACCAAAAAGTGAAAAAGGCACTTGGAGTTGATATAAAAACAATCCTTTGGAGTTGATATAAAAACACCTCTCCTGTTGCCTTTGCAGTGAACATTAACATTCCTTGTGAGCCCTCCACCTCTTGCAGTCATAGTGGCTCACAACTCAGCTGAAACGGCTGCACTGTACATTCTTGTTTTCACTGACGTCAGTGATGACCTCAGTTAGAGGATGCAGCCTAGAAAGACAGTCTTACCATCCATGCCAACTGAAATGAAGAAAAGGTACCAAACAGTGTGAAATGATGGCAAAATATATTATTCCCGGGGCTGGGTTCACTCTGGTGGCAATCGAGAAGAGTTAGTACCAAAGTATTCAGAGTTAGATTGCTCTGTAACCAGGCTGAGTGAGAACAGACTCAGAGGAACAATTTCTATTCCTCCACTGCCTGTTTCAGGTCTTAATTCTGAGTGCACAATGTCATATTTTCCTCCAGATCGTATTTTTATAGCATCTGATAGTATATGGCTGATGGGACTCAAATTGCCATATTGAGATTCACCAAAAAAAATCAAAATGGAGAGATAATAGAATCAAGTATCAAGCACTGCTACCGTGGGACCTTAGTGCTTCACCCTTCACTGGAATAACCACCCAGAGATGCTTGTTCACTCTTTTTGTTAAAAATACTTAATCAAACCAATATTATTAATGTGCACAAAAAAAATTATCCAGTACACAAGTAACACTGCTGTAAGGAAAGCACTTTTTTCAATGATGTTACAAAAATTATAGGTCATTGCACCCACTGAAGTTATTTTAGCAGAGCTATGTTGTTAGCACTAGAACTAAGCCATGCTTTCATAGTCAAATGATAGGCCTTTTCTAAGGTCACACCCATCTAGTACAAAGCCCACTAAGTGCTTCATTGAAACGGCTAAATGGAATTCACACTTCTCAGGCAATCGGTTTATTATGATCAGTACACGTATTCACAACGTAATTTTTAAAATCTTTGAAATAAAGCAGACCAGTATCTAAGAACAATTATATTATGTGTCATGTTGAAAAGCTTGTGATTTCTGGCTTTCACTTCCAACATATAACATAACATACAACGAAATTAACATTTGTTATCTTACTCTGGCCTTTCAATCCCGTGTTTCTGGCCTAGAGTTTTGTAGACAAAAAAATCCACGTAAAAATAATAGAAATCAAGATTTCACTTCTTCATACTGAGACTTACCAACACTCATGTAACATGCATTATGTAAGTGGTATGGAGCCTTTAAAGAAGGGACAGCAAAATGTCAGTGCATGGATTTGGGATCCTTCAGAATTCACTGGGTGTTTGGTTTTTAGCACCTGGTTTAGGTAAATCTAGACCAAAATATGGCACATGGATTCATGAAACTAGACTTTCATTATCCACCACAAATGGAATCTGTTAGTGGGTTACTAATTAATACTAATTACTAATTAATAGGTAACCCATGACAACATACTTCTAGGTGATGCCTAGGCAGGGCCTCTAACCCTCAGCCTCTAGCTATCATCAGGGTCTCTCTGCAGGAGATGGCTTTCATGTCATTGCAATGAACAGCCATCGACACTCTCCATGAGTTTGGCCAAACCTTTTCTGACTCATTAATATCTCAGACCTCTGTGACATCCTGGGCAATGCATTCCCCAGCACAGCCACACAGCCATAGAAAAGGGCAGGGAGATGTCAGCAGGCTGGCGTTTTCACATGGTCTTGCAGGGTTGTCTAGCTTGACTTCAGTAAAACTTCTGTCATCTTTGTGCGTGGCATTCTCGTAAGCAACTGATGGAGAAATACCAGAAGGTAGGTGCATAACTGACTGCGTACTGTACCCTGGGGAGAGTTTAGTGTTTTAACGCTAAAATCAAAAATACCTCAAATACAATCCCTCCCCTGTCTTAGACACACTGCTTTTTTTTTTCCCCCTTTAGTGAGCTGAGTGATGAAATAGGAAGTATGCTCACTACAGCTACAGATGATATGATATTACAGAGATTGCTAGCAGATTGGAGGACAGGATTTAATTCAAAGTGATCTAGACAAGCCAAAGAAATGGGCTTGAATACAAAAGGGGAAAATTTAATAAAGAAACACGCAAAGTGCTTATTTTAGGTAGCAATAGTCAAGCAAAAGCACACGATGGAGAAAAACTGGTTAGGGAGCAGTTCTTCAGAAAAGGAGGCAAGCATTGGAATAGATTACAGACTGAGAGTGAGCCAACCCTCTCATGCTGTTGCAGAGAAGTCAAACTGTGTTGAGTGTCTGGAGTGTGCTCCTGTACAGGAGCAGAGCTTGCTGGGCATCTGCAGTCATTCTTCTGCTCCACAGAGCACTGGTCCAGCCTCAGCTGCAAGGATGCACTTAGGTTTGTCTACTGCACATCATGGAAAGCAAGAATCTCGCTACAGATGATAGTGAAGCGCTGAGGTTCACTGGGTGGCAAAGCAGTGAAGCACCCATTATTGTAAATCTTATGAACCAACTGGACAGACACCTCTCAAAGACAGCATGGATGTGGTGAGTTGACCTTCAAGGTCCCTTCCAGGCCTTCATACAAATCTCAGGTTTCCTGGCTGGAAAGCATGGAATTTATACAGATAAATGGTAATGAGCCATCACAAAAAGTTGAAAACATAGGTCCATAGTCCCTAGCACTGTGCATTAAGTGCCAATAGCACATTAAGTCTGACCCAGATGTAGAAAAGTGAGATCTGCCCTCTGAAGAGGGCTTGTGATTTTAAAAAACCCTCTCAATCTAAAAGGATTTTTTCAGCTAGATATGCCATTTTTCATCCTTGTGCACACACAGATCGAGAGAAGGCCATGACTCCATGGTTCATAAAGCGGTTTTTAAAAACTTCTTAATCTTCTTTGCTTTGAGAAGGGCTAAGATCTGGTCTCCTTTACTTTGCCTTCTTTTATTTATTTATGAACCCCAAGCCTAGGTTCTTTAGAAAAGGGGAAAAACTGCTTTGAAGTTAATTTTAGATGTAGAAGCAAACCCTGACCACAAAAATGCTTTCAAAAGGTCACAGCACTGTCTGGATATTGAGTTGTCCTGATATTTCCTAATATCGGAGATAAGGCAAATTCCTTTCACCTTGATGTGAGATATTGAACTTGCTCAGGTTTTATAAGTTAAAAACTATCCTACAAAATTAAACTTTGGGAGGACTATTTCCTTCGTTGTTCTCAGCCTTTCTACACCCGAATCACCCAAGGGTGACTCTAGGCATCATGGAGGTAGTTTTATCACTAAATCCTGTGACCTTTTCCCAGGCGATTACCTGGCTGCTGTCCCCATGCAGCCTGCGCTGTGTTGTCCCTCTGACCTCTCCCTCCTGCCGTGCACTCCTCACAGCAGTGACCGCCAGGAACATTTTGGTTGTGCTGGAGTAATGACAGCACCTCTACCCTAAAAGCATTGCTTTAAAAAGCAAGGTTAACCACAAGCCTTATTCCCCCACAGCTGCCTACACTGCCCAGCCAGCAGCCCCCTTCCAGCCAGGTCCGCCCTCCACCCACCCACTGCCACACCACAACATCTCCTCCAAGGGTATGGCCCAGGGTACTTTTATAAGAGACTTTTAGGTTCCTTGGTCAGGCTTCCTCAGGGTTAAAATGATATTTGGCTGTATAGGACAGACAAGGCTGAAAAGAGCATCCAAGTTGGCTCAGCCTGCTGGAGACAGGGAATCTCTTGGCTGATGTTTCCAATGCAAAGAGTTTCCTATATGGATGGACCTTCCTCCTGGGACTGCCTCAGTGGTCTAGGAGTGACACAGTCAAAAAAGTGTCACCATTTCAATGCAACCAATGGGTAAGAATGGCAGGACCATGGCAAGATGAGAGGACAGACACCCGCTTCAGGGTGAGAAATGCCATGTGATGTGTCAGTGTCCACGGAGGGGAGGGCTGTGGTTTCTGAAGCTTCAGATGGGCACCCAAAGGTGGTATGAATTACGCTAAGAAAGACTTTGATGTGTTGTGATTTGATTCCCTTTGGCATGGAAACCCTTGTTATGGTGGTTCTGTATTTTCATTTGAAGGCATATTTAACCATTTTATTTTAAAGATCTATCAGATAAATGGTAGAGGAAGCCTTTGAGAATGCTTGTAATGCATGCTTTAGGTTACTTTATCTCTGGGAATGGGCCAAAGTGATTTCTGTCTGTGTGCATGTGCCTGTGTACTTAGCCCACAAATTCAGATGCAAATAAAACTAATTAGGCAATGAATGTAAATAATCAGGGCCACTACACATCACTCTCAAAATGTGGTTCCTGTGCATTGTGATGACACAGGAGCTGTAAAATTTAGAGAAACTTCAACTTTCAGTTCAGTCACTGGGAAGAGCTGTGGGAGAACATAGATACCTGCCTAGAAAGGGACATGAAGCAGAAGAGCAGGACCAATTTCCACGCACAAGTGTCTAGGACAGTAAAATGAATGGCAGAGTGTAGTCAGCAGTGGAGAAGGGGGGCCATGGTTTGCAGAGGTTTCTGGTTTGGAAGCAGCCTGCTGTCCCGAGGGACCCCGCAGTGCAAATGGCTGTTCCAGCCCTCACACCTCCTGTACTGGGCTCACCATCCAAGAGCCTAGGAAAAGTCAAGCTCAGGCCACTTGCTGCTAGAGAAGATTTTGGCATCCCACCTGTCTGTGCTGGACAGGTGAGAGTCTGGGGCCACAGTCAGGCATTGGGCCTCACCTCCCAGTCACTTCAAGGACAACTTTGCCCCATGGGCCAGGCTTCATGACTTGCACCTTGGGTAGTGCCTGCAGCATGTGGACATACTTTCCTGTGTCTGGCCAGTCCAAGGACCTCCACCCAACATTTTTTCCCTTCCCTGTAACGTGTCAGAGTTATGGCCACAGGTGCCTCTGTCCTTGTCCTTGTGTCACCTAGCATGAACCAGGACATGCTGTGGTGGTGCAAACTCCTGCTACCTGTGGTAGCCCCTGTTACCATCCCTGAAGTTGTACTGGCATTAGTAATGATGGAAAAATTCAAGGGGGAAGCCTCGAGGGCACTATCCTAAGGTACGTTCTGCAGATGCTTTCCCAGAATGAGACGGTGGTTTCACAACACACACTGGTCTGTTTCTCGTCCACCCCGATACTGAGGTCAGAGGAGCTGTAGGCAGCCACTGCTGGCACACCTGGGCCATGTCACACGCTGTCAGGAGATGCAAGGGAATGGAAACAAGTGGAAATCTGACACCATTGGAGACCTATGGCTGTAATATTGATTAGCACAATTTGAGAAACAGACAACATCTACCTCAAGACTCAAAATAAAACAGAAATGTGTGGCAACTGTAGATCTTTTTGAGGACAATCGGTGTAAGCCCTTGGTAAGTTTTATCATAAGAGAAGGACAAATATCACAGAAATTTCAAATATCTTTTTTTACTGTTCCTAGCCTTATCTCTTCTCCGAAGAGTAGGCTGGAGGCCACCAGGGAAAGGACACCCCATGGCTCCCCCAGCTGCTTCTCACTCAGCCATTTTCACCCCCTTCACCTTGTTTTGCACCACGAAGTGCCATTTCTTTTTGGATCCCAACAGGAAAGGCACACATGCTTTCAAGACAGATAACTTTTTATTAATACAGTCACAGGTAAGGTGACAGGAAGTTACAAAACTCGATGCCCCATCTGATGATGGGGAGCCCATGATTGTGGGATGGGCTCCAGTGAGGGTGCACATTTCCATGTTCCCATGAGCTTCAGCAGCACCTAGCTTACCATACAGGTGCACCCATCTCTCATGAGAAGAGAGGGTGAGGCCCTGACCTGTTAGGTGAATCCCTGGCCCAAGCAGAAAGAGGCTGATGTAGTATTTCTGAGTCCAACCTCTCATTATCTCCTTCCACGGTGTGAGCCAGCGCTCCGTTACGTTGGGTAGCAGGGAACACAATGAGCCCAGCAGATCCTGTGGGAGGATGGGGCTGTGTGTTGCCCATGGGCTATTCAAGGAATGCTTCAGCCCTAGAGAGTGTGATGGGAACAGTGCTGAAATGCTTTCACATCATCAGGTCTGTGACAGCCTGGCGTCATAGCATCTTTCTATAGGAGAAGAATAAGTTGATAGGAACGGTCAAAAACAAATCAGAATTTTGAAACACAATCAGTTCTGGGCTTTGAAACACAATCCATTAAATCAGCAGTTCTCAGTGCAGTGGTTTTACACTGAGCCATAGTTTTGCTTGGAAACATCACTGATAGCAAAATGGACATCTCCTACTAATTACTGAAAGGGAGAAAATTACTGGTTTTCCCGTCTAATGAACTCCTCCACGCTCCAGCACTGAAGGGGAAGGCAGGATGGAAGAAAGAAATTAGTTGTGCCAGGTGTCCCCCTCCCTCCTTTTGCCCCTGCCCTCTCCTGCCTTCCCCAGAGAATGTGCAAGAGCATCCTGCAGCACTTTTCCACACAGTCACCTGCTTCAGGAAGAGGACATATTTTGAAGCAGTCACTGGGCTTGAGGCAAAGGTTTTCAGCTGAAAGCACAAAGGAGTGGAAGGGATGCACCAAGAACACTGTTCCTGCACTCTAACATATGTGTGTGCATATAAGAGAAAGTAAGTGATGTAGAGATGATGCCACTGGAGCACAGGAAATGCTTTCCAGCATCTGCAACTGTTTGGGACTGACTGGAGATGCAGACATAGTCTATCTCCATTTGCAGAAGTCTTTCCACCTCAAAAATTTCTGATCCTTTTCTTCATGCACAGTCACAGGACCTTTGTACTGTCTTGTTCAAAAGGGTGTCCAGCCATGTGCTAGAGCCATTAGTAGCATCACATGTATGGAAGGCCCAGCCTACAGTCTGTGCCGCAACACTGTTCCATATTACCTGTCACCATACCTTCCCAATGCTCAGCTAGGTACACCTTAATTTAAGAAGCATGACGAGGGATGTGGATTTGTATCCTAAGACAAACACATTGAAGGTGTCCATGTGTACTTACCGCTTAATATCCACTTCACTAATTCAGATGAGCAGGCCATTAGGTAGTTTGATTCTCAATGTGACCAGCACTGCCAGGCTATGCTGGGGTAACAGCACCCCCGAGCACTGGTTTGCAGAGTCTTGCACAGTGTTCAGGATTTCAGGCAGGGCAGGGGAGCATGAGCCATTGACTCCACACGTGTGGCGTGACTGGATGTGCTGCACATGTCATGTTGAGTCATCTGCACTCATGCCAACAGCTGGATAGTGCACCCCTGTGCACTGCAGCAGTGAGCAGCAGCTGCTGGCCAGGGCGGATCTCTTAGGAGTTGGTACCTTGATCTATCCCCATGGGCTCATGCTTTAACACATCACTGGCCACCAATACGAAAGTAGCTTGCCATCTTTTCCCACTATCACCTGTCCTGCTACCATGCAATTTAGTAATGCTTACTGAGTCAAGGTTTCATCATGGCTAATTTATGGATGCAGAAGTTTTGTCTTAGGTTCTTAGGTTGCTACTGGTGTTACCAGCTTCGCTGACTATAGATTATCCAAGAAGCTTTATAGATGGTGGCACCTGAATAATTGTCACTTCAAATGCTAGACATGAACAAGTCTTAATATCATGATAGTGATAGAGATATATTATTGTTCAGTGCATTATAATTTAAGTAACAACAAAATTTCACCTGTCCATCTTCTAAATACTTTTGAAGTGGAAATATTGACAGAAAGCTAACTATTCACAAATGCCACAAATCTACCCAAAGTATCTGTGTAGAGTTCACACTTAATTTCACAGCTGCAAGCTGATTCCAAATCGATGATCTAATTCATTTTCTACCCGTGTTTGCAGAAGCCATGTGAACTAGTGATTAAAGGAGATAAGGACATATTAATGAAATTTTACAAATCCCTAGTGAGAATTAGTCTCAAATGCTGTGTACCACTTCGATGCTCCCTTTTCGTGAACAAGCTTGAGATGGTGCCCACAACCAAGCAGAGCTGGGTTCTGTGGTCCTGGAAGTACCTTTACAGGCCTTTTGTCCTGTGTGCCAACTGGCACATGAGAATGAGCTGAACTGATTTATTTTTTGTGACTATTCAAATAATTCCAAAAGCACAACGTCACTTTAAAGCATACAAAAGGCCAGATTTAGCCGCAGTCATAGGATCTGGGTTAAAATTACTGATCAGCATGGAGGTAAGGATGCAGCTGGGTTTCTGGAGTCTGATACACTGGCGTTTGAAACAGTGCTGTTGGTGTCTCAATGAGGTGATGTCTCAGCTCCACTGAACTGTTATTACTTTTACCACTAGTTTTAGTGGTGCAAGATTATCACTTCTAGAATTAGTTGAAATCTGTAGAATTATCCATATTTGCAATGACATCACTGAGATCAGAATCTGGCCTATATTCTCTTCTTCGTGAACTCTCAGGTTTAGAAGCAGAATCTTAAATTCTTCTAAAAGTTTGCCAAACTTCCATTTCCAGGCCCTTGTCTTCAACACTGCCTGCTGCTCTGTTGAGCATCTTGTCCCTCCCGGTGAGGATTGCATCTCCTAGCCCTGCACCCCTAAGCCTGCTGTCCCAGATCCTCCGCTGAAAAGGCCACTCCCATCCAGGACTGAATCTGTGGGATGACCCAGGGTAGAGCAAATTGCTTTGTGCTGGCTGCTCTGTGGTAACCTTCCACCCCTGCATATCAAAGGTGTCTGTTCCCCTCAGCATGCCGAGAGAAGCAGCTGCAGCTGATGAGAGGCAGTGTGCCAGGAGCAGTGCAAGGCACTGGAGACGCAGGCTCTCAATGCCCCCAGAAGCGCAAGACCCAAAGTAACCACCTGAAGTTCCTTGTGCCTGGGTCTGGTCTTGCTGTTATTTCTTTCTTTGAGGGCTCTGGCGATGCTTTTGTAGCTTATAACCCTAAGCATCTCACACAGTGCCCATGTTAGAGTACCAGCTATCTTGGCCATGTAGGCAATGGCTCCTCCAGTGCACCTGTGGTTGGCTACTGCAGCCAGCTGTCCTCCAGGGATTCTTCCCTCCCTGGTGGCTGCAGGACAGCAGCCTGCCTTGCTTCATCACCTGCACTGCATGCCTCAGATTGCGCTGTGTACCTACCCACACACATGCACATCCCTTCTCCCCTTTCACCTGCTCCCCTCAGGTCCAAATGCATCCATGAGTCACTCTGAGATGTGCACCTGATGACGTCAAAGCCACAGCACCAAACACGAAACATTGCAAAGCCACCTCGCATGAAAGCTGGGGACTAAGTCAGCTAAAGCCTAAATGGTCAGATATTCATACATGGGGTTTTATCCACTTTCATCATGCTTTCCAAGCAATAGTAGTTCTTTGCTTTAGGAGTTCAATAGAGATTCAGATTTTGAAGTGGTACATAAAAATCTATGTCTGTGGTGTTACGTGATGAGTCTGAGTGAACAAAATGCAAATAATTGAATTGTCATAAGAAAGATGGAGAGGTTATTTATAGTTTAAAGGTTGCTTTTAATCTACAGATGTATCTGGTATAGATTGGAATAGAGAAGCGTAATATGACCACAGAGCAGGAGCATGACCTTTGTTATTGGTACTGTTCGAGCACCATTAAAAGGGATAGAGAAACTCAGTTATTAAGGAAAAATTAAATTGTTAAAAATACCAACAATATTTCAGTGCCCATGTAGGGAGGCATGCAGGTGTATTTCAATTGATAGCAGCAGACACTCCATTTGCAAGGAATAGTCATACCGGGCCTCACACATCTGTGAAGTTTGTGTGAAGTTTATGCGAAGATTATGCAAGAAACTAGATCCATCCTACACCACTGAAAACACACAGTAAGTCTCATTGTACTCTGGCTTCACATCTCTGTGGTTAGGATTTTCTTCAACGCTTTCTGAGGCAGGAAAAGTATTTATTTCCATTTGTATACATTTTAAAGTGATGCTAGAAATTCTTTTTAATAATACAAATACTACCCTGTATGAGAACAGAGCTCTCAAGATGCAGTTGAGGGCAGTAAATCCTATTTTCTACTCAGATGAACAGGTTTTGCAGGCTGAACGTGCCTGAAGGTAGCTGTACTCTACACACCCATTTTTTTGCAAGACAGGTTCATGTTTGGTGTAATCCCTTTGCCTCCAGAACATTTCCATCTTGGCAAACTGGCCTTAGAAGAAAGCACTATGCTGCAACTTTCCACTCAGGGACAGTTTTTCTGCTATTTCCCCTAGACCACATCAGCTTCCTGGGCTTGGCCATTTTCTTCAGATGGGCAGGACACTCAACAAGGTCAACTTTTAGCAGTTCAAGCAAGAAAAATAACACAAATCTTCCTTCAAGCAGAGAACGAGTATGAAAATCAGAGATGGGCAAGACATCAGGGTACAGACCTTGTTAATAGGCCCTGCGTGGAAGTGGTTTTGGCCAGAATCTCACCAAGCAGCCCTTTTCCTTGTGGCTTGGAGCAATCTCTTGTGCATCACAGGGTGGTTTGAGCCAGGCCTGGAGCCTCACACTGCTTTAATGTGGCAGCCTCAGGTTTGGATTCAGTTTGGGATTTGGAGCATTAGTTAGGAGTTCATCCATGTGAAAATACGGCCAAGTTCGCTGCCGCTTCCTCGTGTCACAGCAGCCCTCGTTCATGGCTGTGCATCCACCTCTCTTCTGCTACACCCATGCGAATTGTGCCTCACCACAGGAAACGAGCTGATCCAGTTAAAATTCTCCTCTCTCCCTGTCAACACACAGAAATGAAGACAGAAACTGCTGCCTCCGTGTTGCTCAACGTGCCGGGCGTTTGAAAGGGCTTTTAGGTGAACGTGGAGCCGAAGTGTCTGCCTCCACCCACTCTCCTTTTGCCAAAGAGGGAAGAGGAAAAAAAAAAAACATAGCCCCTGTCGTTGTTCTCTGATTTCAGTGGGTTGCTGGATTTGCGTGCGTGCGTGTGTCTAGCAGAGTTTCTGCTATAAAACACCTCCCTGTTTTGGAGGGGAAGAGGCTCTTTTCTGTGTGCACAATTGACTCAGAGACTTGTTTGTCCTGCAGAAAGAGTTGCAGGATTAACTTCAAATACCTTGACATTTAGTGATGAAAAAAGCTCACGTTGACATGGGGATTTGGGGAGGCTCAGTGTGTTCTTCTTTCTACTTTTTACACACCTAGAAGCGGGCATGATTGACAGATTGCAACTTCAGTCCTGGAAATAGTCTCTCGAGGCTTAATCCCAAGAGCAACAGAGGCATCATGAAACCTAGTCCAGCTCCACTGAAAAATCAAGCAGCCAGCTACAGGCATGAAATTCACAGTACCAAGTTAGACTCCAATGAACAAATTCACAGCTGTGAAAGGCTTTGGTGTGGTCAACTGGCCCTGCTAAAGACAGAGGTATGCATAAAGCAGTGCCCTTCTCCCAGGTAGCCAGAAGATGCATCTCTTGGGTGACAGCTCAGCCTCCTGCATCAGTTCCTGATTCAGGAATGAGGCAGAGTGACTTGGCCCATGCACACATCTGGTTTTGATGACAATAAAGGAGGAGGAAATGCTGATAGCACCAGCCCAGCGCTCATTCAGGAAGAGAAAGACTTGGACACTGAAGCTTGCCCAACCTGAGAAGATTCAGATTCATAGCTCTGACCTGATGTAAGCTCCCCGGGGCATCTAAAGCATCTCGGGAGACTATGACCTGAACACTCATTAATCTACATAATAGGCTGCATAGTGTGCTAACTTGGATATTATCCCTAACCTCCAGTTTGTAACCCATAAATACTTAGGCATGCTTCCTGCCGACATTCAGAAATTACAGAATAAAGCTTTAGTTCTCAGACTGCTCAGCACCAAACCAAATCTCTCCAGGAGGGATGAGGAGAGATGGGAAAGAGGATACAAAGGCATAGGATGCATTTCTTTCACAGAGACAAGAAGTTGATAAAAACACTTGTCTGTAAGTCTTCTTCATATTGGAATTCCTGATGCAAATAACTTACCGTAGTTACAGATAAAGTATTTCTTCTTGGAAGCCTGTTGATACCTGACTGGTTGCTACAGAATTTCTTCTCTAAACCTTCTATACCTTCATACTCACATGGCATGAAACAACCCTGTGAAAAGTACTGCCTGTGTAGAGGAGCAGGGGTAAATATGATTATCTCTTTGAGAGTCTCAGAAGAAAAACACTGTATATCAATCATATAACTGTGATTTTTACTACTTATTTACCCATTATTTATTTCAGTAATGCCCTCAGCTTTGCTTTCAGCGTCAAAAAGTATCTAACACTCCATACTTAAGAAGTGCCTTTCTGTTCTTCAAGACACCGAAGGAAAATAATGTTTCTCCAGCTGTCACACTCATGGAAAATACAGAACTGATTCTATCTCAAAATGAGTTTCCGTAATCAATGTAATGCCAAAAAAGAGCGCATCTCCAAATTTTATTGCCAGTTATTTACATTAGACCTAGTTAATGGCATAATTGTCTACAAAGAGGCAAGCAGGCTGCAGCATCTGACATTTCTTGAGTAGATTTGGGTTTGTATTCCTCCATAAGCTCCCTATATCTGAGACATGAAGAAGACTGAGCATTGCAAGTCTAAGGCTCACTGCTGTCCTACCAGGGTCCAGTGACACCAGAAGATCTTGAAGGGCAACAGAAAAACAGACTGACTTTTGCTAAACTTCAGTGACATCAGCTAATAGCTCACCTGACTAATTTTAGAATATTAAACATTTTCAATGAGCTAGCATTGGTAGAAAAATGTCATCTTATGTTAAACTCTGGTTTGAGTTGCATCATTCCCATGGAGCCAGTGTAATATCAATAGCTCATAGTGCATGATGGCCCATCCTGGGTTTGAACATAGTGACACGTAGAAGTTTGCTAAGGGCTGTCTTCCAGCTGAGGAAAGCTGCACATTCACCTTTAAAATAGAAATGCCATTGGGGAAAGTGGAGAAATGTAATCTGTTTTAAGAAATTATGAACTAATTAGAGCAGGCAATATTTTTTCATCAGGACTGTACTGGATGAAGAATGCAGATTTGTCAACACTGAAACTTTCTAGGGATGTCCCATTTCACTACCTTATTTTCACACACAAAACTGAGGAGACATTCCCCAAAAATTAAGATCTTTTGTTGTAACATTTGCAAAATCAAGGATTCGGTGTTTCTTTACAAAACAACTTTTTGTTTTGAGATGCCTTTCAACTTTCTTTGAAATAAAATTTAAAACATTTTTTAAAATCTCAGTTTCAAAATTAAACAGTTCATTTGGGGATCAAACAGAATATTTCATTCAAGTGGTCAGAAAGGCTTTTTATTCTTTGGAGCTCCTGATGAATCAGAAAAATTCTTTCTTTCCATTGCTCTGATATATGCTGTGTTGAAGCTGCTTTGATATTCGATATTACCTTAATCTTATTTGTGCCTTAGCATTATTGGCTATAATGGCTCCATCTTTGCCTGATGTTAGAAGTTTAAATTATGTGGGCCCAAACAATGCTGTGATGGAAACCCACTCAGAGATCACGAATGCTGTTGACATAAACCAAGTAATTACGATGGGACTGCTGATCCGGTAGACAAAAAAAAAGAATAATCATCTTGATCACTGATAGTCACAAAACATGGGCATAAATAGAGGATATAATAACAGTGAATCTTAATTACAGGAGAATCTGAATGTGGGAGAAAAATCAACTCAAAAGAAATTGAGAGACCTTATGGCATTCAAATTAACTTTGAATCTATTCAAAATTATATCTGTGAGCTGATGAACAAGGTGTTGTGTTTTCAATGACTAATAAAAGTAGTCTTGAGCCAGAACTGATCTGAATTTAAGTATTTGTTTTTAGCAAATAACGTATGTTAGTGCTTTGAGTATGCTGACTTGTGACTACAGGAAAGCTGCCCATCGTCTGCATTTTATGGGTACATCTCTTTTTTTTTTATGCAAACACTAGGGAATGTTGGTCTTTGTGTGGCTGGTTTTCAATGCATTAAGACAAATATTCTTTTTTTAAAAAAAGAAAAGGAACCTTTTGCCACCAGAAACCCCAAATTATCACATTAGGACCACCCTGGTTGGCTTCTCTGTGGAGTTCTAGCTTCAAGGAAGTAGTATGGATACAGACAGTTATGTTTAAACAGAGAAGACTATATAGTTTTTTACCAGATATTTCATTTCTCTATTTAGCTTTAAAATAGCAGTCATTACCAAAGTAACTGAGTATCATATAGACTTTACTCTTATTACTTAGGGAAGTATTATCTCCCATTTTCAGAGAGAAAACAGAGTTTGACTCGAGGAGAAAGCAACTTCCAAAAGCCCAGATGTTAGAAAGGGAACCGGGGTCCAGTGTGCTGTGACAGCCACAAGCCTGTTGTTCCTGGCAAGAACTGCTGCAGGCATCAGAGCTGGAAATCTGCCCTTTTCTCTTGATTTTTGTCTGTGGGCAGGAAAAGGGCAGGGGAGCCCACAGGAATGACCAGCCATGAATTCCTATGCAGTTCTAGGCCTGGATCCTGAAGCTGCCCTCACTAAGCTTCACAATTTGGATTCAAACATTTATTTCAGGACTATTTATACTCACACAATGAAATATGAACACATACCAGTTGAGCCTTTGAACTGTATCCCCTTTTCTTAGTGGTCTAGTAATCTTTCCATGGTAAATATGTTAGATACAGCTATCACTGTTAGAGTGGGTTCAGCCAACTCCACATGGAAAATACCTTACGTTGAGATATTATGAAGCGCAACACCTAACTTCAGGAGGACGCATTTTTGGAAATGGGCTTTAATTCTAGCTACAAGGTCAGCATGAGCCTGTGTTTCAAGTGGTACAAATGGTGGGGTCAGGTCCTTAATCCAGAATTTCAAGGTCATATATCTACATGCTTATTCACACAGGCAGCAAAACAAATGGTCTCGGAGCAAACCTCCACAAGGGACACAGAGGATATGAAAGAAAGATAATTTTCTTCAGTTTACTCCTATATGTGTTTGGTTTCATTACTCAGATGGTCATAACAACCTTCTCTCCATTTCCTTGTCAGGAGATATGTTTGTGCTCTGAAGTTCTGCCAAAATGTTTTGGTTTGTCATGGGAGTCTCAAAAGAGGCTCAGCTCCTTCTGGGAAAGGGCCATATTCTGGCTGCATCTTCATCTCTTATCTCTAGACTGCTCCGTCAAAGTGTGGAAACTTCCCACATTGCTCTGTCCATGGGTGAGCTTTGGGTGCTACTACAGTGTGCTCAGGTGTGTGCTTCAGAACAATTTGACACATTGGGGAAGAAGAGCTGGTGGGACATCTAGGTCACCCGCTGCCAACACTAGAGTGCTCCCTGATATATTGTCCCTGTAGCATAGGCAGCTCTGATCAGGCACTCTGGGCAAGTGAAGGGGGTCAGATGAAAGATGCTTCGTTTGGAAATCTTGTTGCGTTGCCATGAATACTGACTGTTTCAAGTTAGCTGGTAAATACTTTTGTCATTGTGACTAATGGCCTGCCAGAAGAAAAGGAAGAAGACATATAAAACAGAGCTGCTTTCAGGCGCAGGTGGCCATGCCTTGTCCCTCCAATTCCCTCGCAGGCAAACTGCGATGGACCTCCTTTGGGAGGAAGCTCTTTGAAATTTCACATTCAAAATTCGCCATTTTCCTCACAGTATTGTTTATACAGTGGTCATCTGGAAATTATCTAAAGCTTTACTTGTGCCCCCAAAAAATAAGCCAGGTTTTATTTTAAAGTGCATCTTTTGATCAAGAAGACAACCAGTGCCATTAGCAGAAAAGCAATTTAGTTAGATGGTAGTTGTTCAAAAACAAAGTTCTGAGTTTTTCCTGTACGAAATCAGATCATACTAGTAGGAGTCCATACACCTGACACAGTTCTCCCATATAGAGCCTTCAAAGTGCTTACAGAGGATGCAGCTACTAGTCCCTTTTACAGAACTAACCATTAAGACACAAAGACGCTCACCCAAGCTGAGAACAAACCCCCCGCTCTTCTGCAAGCCAGGCCACCAAGCAATCTGCCATCCTTCTCTGCCTCACCTGCAAGAGTGGGGGGCAAGGTAAGGAGATAGTCATTTCCCTCTGTCACATCCAAGATTTAAATTCTGCTCACTCTGATCTCTGGACATCACGGCTCGTTCATGGCCATGTGGAGTCACAGCTTAACTTCTGCACAGCCCGTGGTCCTTCTGGAACAGTCGGCTTGCACTGCAGCTTTGTTACTCACTTTTTTTTTTTAATCAGTCTCTCTTTCCTTTTTCCTCTCGGATTTTCCAGCAATAATTGAGCCCCTTTGGTTTGTCTCTGAGGAGGGGAAACTCAATGACTGATAATTACCTTGCATGCCATTTAATGAAACTGAAGGAGCAGAGTAACATCCATAATCTAACTCTTCTAGCTTGTTAAGCCCTAGTTCTGCATATCTCCAAGTGTTAATATTCAGACATAAATGGAAATAGGTTAAAAGGATTCAGTGAATTTGTAACAAATGTGCCCTTTGTATATATGAATTCTGAGTTGTCTCTGCTGGACATGGAGTATTGGTTAATCTTGCTATGAATACCAAAATTACCTCCTTGTTAGCAGAACTCATTGCTGTTATTACTGTAGCCCAGTGGAAAGGGCACTGACTTAGGTTCTAAGAGACTTAGTTTCTCAACACATCACAGCCAGTGTCCTGCCATTTGTCCTAG
The DNA here is from genome assembly GCF_000695765.1 of Mesitornis unicolor. Classification (NCBI taxonomy): domain Eukaryota; kingdom Metazoa; phylum Chordata; class Aves; order Mesitornithiformes; family Mesitornithidae; genus Mesitornis; species Mesitornis unicolor. The sequence goes on along the minus strand of NW_010189058.1, from coordinate 37,435 downwards.
GACAAATTCCTGCATCTGTTTATTTGTCTGTTTCCTTCCACATCTTGTGCTGTCTTGTGTATCTAGAGGTGAAACTTTTTGGGACAGAGAACTCCTTATTTAGTGTCAGGTACAAGGAAGTCTGATCTCAGCTGATGTCTTAATGAAGTAGCAAGAAATGCCAACAGTTAAATGTTAAATGCAAAGAAGTTCCCTCCAAAATTAATGAACATACTCAAAACTGAGCACTCTCTACAAAGTTTAAACCAGCTTTATCAACTGCAGTTTCAGCAGTCTTACCTAGTGCAGGAGGTGGCATCTTCTGCAGCAGCTTCTCTTCCATTTTAATTATGGAGGCCTTTAATAAATAAGCATTGAACAAAAGCCAACACAGCTAATCCCATGCCTTCTCACTTTTGCCTTCCTTCCAGTTATCCCGCTTTCATTCTGTCACTTTCCAGCAGATTTTTGCACTGAAAATGAAAAATGAAAACTCAAAGGGAGAAGTTATCATGGGGGAAAACTGAGAGGTGATCAGAGGTTACCTGGAGTGAAGGTATATGAGTTCTGCAGCTGTACTGAGAGAGCAAGTGATCAACAAGAAAAGAAAAAAAAGTAGGGAGTGGAGGAAAATAGAGGCAGCACTTTATTTATTAAGTGTCATCAATGTTTAAGGCATAAGGCAGAAATTCCTGAACCAAGCAATTCATAGTTTAAGTGTTAAATTGTACCTTTAAGTGGAAAAAAAAACCCACACTGAGGCCAAGAAACCACTTACTGAGATTTCTCAGAACGTTTTCCAGCGGCACAGGGGTCTGCCTTCCTCCCACCACTCCGGAGGAAAAGGAGAGTGTCTCTGTAAATCACATCTCCCTTAGAGGCTGGTGTCACCCATAGGGATACGCTTTGCTCCCTCCATGACTGCTGCTTCACCACCAGAACTGTGTCTTTGAAGTACTCCACACTCTCAGGAAAGAGTCAACAGCAAGAGAGATGTGGTGGGGCAAGACACTGCCAGCCTAGCAAAGGAGTGAAACCATAAAACCATTTTCCCCTCATGAAAAGGACCTCACTTGGTGGGTAGCAGATAATCTGAGCATAAGGACTATTACGGAGTTCACATCATCCATATCATGTCCTCTCTCCAGCTGGATCTGTTATGTTGGTGTACAGCTTTTTATCAGAACTCACTCTTTTCTGCAGTGTTGACACTGAAGATCGTTACTTTTGGTTGTCTTGGGTTTTTTCATGTTTATGTGTCTGTAGGTGACAAATTTTGGTCACTACTGGCTGGACCTCAAATATCTTTGGCAAATTACAATATGCATCTGTCTTGGCTAACACAGGGCAATGGGCTTTCAATAATTTGAACCCTTCATGATCCCATCCTATCATGCCTGGATACCTAATGGTTTCTCTGAAGTGCAACAATTTATGTGGTCGGACAGAAGCGTAAGAAAGACGTCATATTCCTTCCCTAAGGCCTGATCCACCTCACGCAGGTACTGCTTTGTCACGGAGGACTTACACACCACAGGTTTTGAGCTGCTCTGTACTAATACCTTAACATCCACAAAAACAGAAACAG
>NW_010189058.1:23271-35837 GCF_000695765.1 Mesitornis unicolor | reverse complement strand
GAAAGAGTTATGTGTAACCCTCTAGCTAAGGATGTGGGGTGGAAACGTGACATGTAAAACCCTCTGAAGTATTCCTGATGTCACTCTTGAGTGTGGTGCCCATGTGAGGCGCACAACCTTAGCCTCTCCCTCTCTCACTCTCAGCACCTTCACATGCTCTTTAGTATTTTGCCTGTGCTGGTAATGAAAAACTGACTTTTTTCATCATCTAAAAGCACTATCATCTGTTGCAAACAGAAGGAAAAAATAAAAACACAACCTGTAAGCTGAGAAAGCTGTAGAAATGAGAGTAATGAGCCCTCCTGACAGAGCTCTTGAAAGCTCACTCTCCTACCACAGAAAGCAGATAAAATCTAGCTGAGGACAATCATATTTGGCCTAATATGACCCCTACATTTAGAGTAAGATTCAGAAAGAAATATGTGGCCTTGCAAGCACAGAAAGGTATTAAGGCATCCACCCTAGAAAGCGCCATTAAGCTATAAAGGCTGCTGATTGGAGGTGTTTGTTTTCTCTACCCATATTTTTCATACCAGGAAATGTAAGACTTTTTGTTGCCTTTTCAGAAAATACCAAGGTTATAATGTCTGCCATGCCAGAGTATGAAACAAAAAGGAAATAAGAATTCGCTTCTGGTTTACAAATGTTGTCCCAATAGTTGTATATGCACCAATAAAGTATTACAGTGGTCCAGAGAGACTTACGTGCCAAGCCACAAGCACATCATGCTCCAGAAATAAACAAGGGCCAAAAGAAGAAAAGCCAGTCCTGTTGGAACTATGTTAAAAAAGCCTCCTTAGCTTGGTTTGAAGCCATGTACGCTATTGCCAATCTTGAGATAAGATAAAACATTAGTCTTCCACCCCCAAACCATAAAATTAAATATATATGCACTAGGTATTTTCATTTGCCTTCTACAAGCCCCAAAGATTCAAATGTACAATCTTCTCCCTGCCATCATGCAGGCCTAGCGCATGTTTTTTAAACAACAGCTGAGATTATCATGTAATTAAGTGGCTCTAGGCACTGAGCCTTAAAAAAATACCCTTTAGAGAATTGCTTTCAAATTATGAAAGATGGCAACGCTGCAGTGAGAGAGTCAACAGAGAAAAGTGTGAAAGGGAGATCCATGCAAAGGCTGAGGTGAGGGTGGCTGAGCATGTCTGGTGGCAACCTTGGCTGACCCATGGCAAGCAGCATTCGACCCCAGAGCCCAGGGAAGAGAGCGGCAAATACACAAACCTCCAGCCTTGGTGTTTGGCTGCAGCTCTGCTGCGCTTGATCTATAATTCCTCCGGGAAATCCCACTGAGATTTTTGGCCAGAGCTTTGGAACAACTGGAGAGGAAACTTCATCAAGCCCTCTGCCTGTTTGGAGAGCACTTTATAAGTTTATGCTATGCTGACTGAACACTTCTACAGTGCAAACACCAGCCGGTAGACTTCTAGCGTATAGTCACGGCAGTCAAGGTTTGAAGGGCTTCCCGGTGAGCTGGGGTGCAAGGCGGCTATACTTGGCCCAGGCTTTTACAGATCTTATTCTTCCGCTCTGCAGCTGCGAGCCACGGCCGTTCCCCAACAGGAAGATGGAATCTGTTGTTTTCTCTCAAGAGAGTTACTAATCTTCTCAGCTACATAAATACACTTCTATTATTGTCTGAGTAAATTGCCTTAAAAAACTGTTTCTTCAGGGAAAAAAAAGCTAAAGTTTCCTAAAAGAAAAATGTCAGTATATTTTTCATAATTATTCCAGTACTTTTTTCTACAATTGTTTATGGTAAAAATCTCAGTAGTTAGGAACTAACATATAAACTGACATTATCGTACCTGCTTAAGAATCTGAGTTTACTCAATCCCAAATAAAAAGTGAAACTTGTGCATCTCAATCTCCCTTGCTTCTCTGCAAACCTCACCTAGATTTCTTCCCTAGTTATTGCCTGCCTACATGCATTTATTATGACAACATTTCTCTTGGATGGCAAAGGGCTCTGAAAACAAAAAGATTATACAACCCTACCATTGGCATTGCACTTCAGTGCTCATATCCAGCCCTTCCCAGAAAGATTACAGTTCCACCAGATATTTATCCGAGTGCTTAATTCTGCACAGAGCAGGCTGCACTCGCTCTGCCCCTCCAGCATTACAATGAGGGGTTTGCTCTGGCAGTCAAAGTGAGGCAGTGTTTAATAGATCCTGGTATCAAGTGGTCTGAACCCCCCAAAAATGAGAGCAGAAAATAAGAGCAGTAGCCAGAAGAGGGATGTGTTCTATTTTATACACAGCATTGGGTGTTTATAACAATACTATTGGAATTAATAATTCTTTTGATACGTAAAACTAGACAACCCTTTGAATAATTTCTTTTGTAAAAAGAAAAGAAACTATGCAATGAGCACTATCTAGATGTAATTTCCAAACAAATCTGCCCTATGATTTCACCAGGAGGTCTGTAAGTGGAATACAGACAAGTCCAGAGCAGATTTGTTGAAATGCCTATGGATGTCTGTCAAATCTGCCTTTATATTATAATAAAAGATTTGGTCAGAAAAGAACCCATGCCTAAGCAGAGTGCACTGGAGAAACCATAAGCAGATCTATACCTTATTTGTATTATTAATTTTAGCATCTAGACTTACACCCGAGTGGCATTTAATGAATACAGTGAACAGATGCAGCTTGGCTCTATTCTCGATGTGTACATTTATTTGTTATCGGAAGACTAATAACATTCTCGCACCAATTTGCATGGAATGTTCCTACGTCTACCTGCAGCTATTAAAATCATAACAGTGGAAGAGACTATAATAATTTCTGAGCCTGGTCCTAAAATTACCTGCCCAAACAGCAATTTTACATACCAGATCCCATTTACATCTGCAGGGCCAGGAACTTGCACACAATTCCTAAGAATCTTATATATTTGCCAAATTGCAGCTGGATATGAACATTTCAACAGGTCTGTGGGCCTACTTGTGCTGTGGTCCTGAAGATTTTGTCACAAGCCTTGAGATAGTCTGCCCCATCAAAATCCCAGCTCCTGGCAGAAGCAATTTGGCAGAGTATCAGCTTTCTTTTATTTTTTGAAGCCTCTGGTCTTCCTGCCTATAGAGCAAAGCTCAGCCATATCATCTTCTAGATGCTTCTAAATCAGATGAAATAAAGGCTCTGTTTCCTAGACCTAAAAATCTCATAATTTTTAAGCCAAGCTCATTATGCCAGGGATCTCGCAGATGGTTTTTAAATAACTAGGACTGTGATACCACTTGAGGGGTCCCAGCACCATCAGTAACACATCTCTCCTGGCTTCCAGTGGCAGCAGGCCTGGTCTGATGTCAGCAATTTATTCATCACAGCGTTAGTCAAAAACATGTTTCAGCTGCCAGCACTAGCAAGAGGACAAGAAGCAGGTGTTATGTTTTAACAGCAAGGACTGTGCCTATTTACTTTATAATCAAATGTTTTTACTTTATTGTTTAAAGTTTCACATAAAGTTGTCGCAAAGCCATTCAGTAAAAAAAGAAAGGAAGCAGCGGCGCTGGGGCAGGCGGCAGCTGCTATCACAGCGGCAGCTTCTGACTGGAGGCTGCTGTGCAGAGCCCTGCTCTCCTGCGGCCGCAGGGACCTGTCAGCCTCTGATCTGTAGCGTGAGGAAACCACCATTGCCCTGCTGAATTTTTAAAATGGTAAAAAAAATAAAGACTATATTTACATTCCCCAGTCAGCATTTTGCTGTGGTAAGGCACCTGAGAGGGCCGAAGGTGTCTGAGGCTCAGCAGTCCCAAGCATGCACACCCCAGCTTTCTCCCCAGGTTTTGCTGGGCACCCCGAGTGCACCCCAGCACTCAGCAGCTGCTGATCCACTGGGTCCATGGGAGCTTTCACTCCACCAGACACATGGGGTTTGCAGGGAAAACAGTTTCCCACCTGGTGCAACCCCCAAATAGATGTCATCGCAGAGGCGTTGCAGAGGGATCATGACCCTCCCATGCTCCTGCTGTATGGTCTCAGCACTTTCTGGGTGTTCCCTCTTCCAAAAGGAAAACTTCTGCCATGATCATGAGGATTTCTTCCTTCTGGGCCAATTATTGCACCTTTTTAGTCAGAGTTTAAGACAGCAAAGTGACTCCAAGGTGCGTGGTGCCCACAAGAGGAGGGGGCCCCACTCTCCTCTGTGGAAAGGGCATGGAGGGGCAGGACCAGCAAAAGCAGCCTAAGATTGAGGCCTCCTGACTTCCTTCCAAAAAAAATACTTGTAGAGAAACCTGGAATTATGTGTAAGTAAAGTTGCCTTTTGATATTACCACGTAATTTCCACTTCTGGCAAAGAAATTTTTGCCCAGGCTAATTTGGAGACATTTCCCTTCACCACATTGGCACCACCGTGTCATTTTTGATAGAAGCCTCATTCTTCAGGAGAGCCGGGGCAACACGCTCGCCTCCCACTCCTGCAAACAGGGCTGTTTGTTGAGTCTCTTGAAAGACTGTGCGAACAGATAAACATGCTACACATGAAGTACATTAGGTGGAGGTGAAATACAGATGATTATATTTAAGGGTTTACAATAGTCGTTAAGAGCTTCTAACCACAGGCCCTGGCAGAGCTGGTCCTCAGCTTGCAGTGCATGTCTTGGCTACATCCTCAACCAACTTTCTGTTTCTTCTCCTTGAAACAGGGCCAATCTTGTCAGTCTGGTGGCAATAAAATAAAAAAAAAAAGAAAAGAAAAAAATTCAACTCTGTTAATAGGATTATAAGATTTGGGGAATATAATGTTGTTGCAGATCATTTATTTTGAAAGCTGATTTCGTTTTAGTGAAAACAAGCTCAGCCATGCACACTGGGGGTTTCCAGCCATTATGCCAAACACAATCATTGCTGGTTTGAAAGATGTGATTGCTTTTTAATGTGGAAATTTCACAAGGTTACAAAAGAGGAAAAAATTAAACTCTTTTCTTATAACAAAGTCACTCTGGGATATGCGCTACAATGCCCTGACAATGTCCAGATACTCTGACCGCATTACACATCAGAAAGGTGAGTAAGTGTGATTTACACCATTTCACAATTGGGGGTTTTTTCACACCACTGAAAAAGCCGAAGAGTTTAGAGCAAAAATAAAAACAGTGCTTTGTAAGATGCACTCGGAATTGCACAAACACAACCCAGGGGTCAAGGAAGTAAAGGGCAGATGAGGAAAGAATCCAGAAGGATAAATGAGGGGATAACAGGATCTCCCCCTCTGTGCCTGACAGCTCTGGACCCACGGTGGCAGCCCACTTGACGTATTGAAAACTAAGCTCCTCCTCAGCACTGCAGACAATCTTTGTGTTTGTTAGACATCAGAATAAAAAACTATAATCAGCATCCCCAGCCTTTTCAATAGCAACCTCCCAAAGGGCTTAAATATATTCTAGAAATAATGGCTGAGCCCCATTTTCCTGGGTGTTAGAAGATGTTCTGTCACCATCTCAGAAGAACCATTGTTGTGACAAAAGCCTCATGGCACAGCCCGGACAGGGCCGAGCAGGGAAACAGGCACCAGCAGGAACGTCCCAGTCAGAGGAATTCATCGGGAGGGATCAAAAGGAACGAATTTTTCCAATGTGCTCTTAGAACAGTGAGGAAGCTGGGGGAGAAGGCTGCCCCTTTTTGAGGTTGGGGGGATGCAGTATGGATTTGTGTGCTCTCTTCTCCTTTGTAGTGAAGATGCTGCTTTTGAACCACAGGGCAGGGAGAGCTCTCTCCAAAGGCGGGGGTGAGAGAGGGAGCAGATCTGGAGGGAGACAAAAAGGATGGAGCTGAAGCACTGCCTCGGAGCCGAGGATTGAAATGACATGTGCGCCGAGGAACCTTTTTCTTTTCAAAGCAATTTGCTATCATTATATTGCCCGTGCATTTCCAATACATGTCAGCCTGTTCTCTTTTAACTTGGCGGGAGGGGAAGGTGCTTTTATTGCAGGGCTCCTTGCAGAAGCTCGCCAGACATTGCTATTATTACATCTGCTGGGCACAGAATGATGCATGTTCATTAAAGGAATGGGGTTGGAGCACAGCAAATTCGTTCAGTTCCTGTTAGAGAAGGCTTGAGTGAGCTTAGAGGTTTTCATATACAGAAATATTCCAAATTTTAAAAGTACGATGGTTTCTAACCCTTCAGTTCAGCTTCTGGGTGGCGTTACCGAAACCATCTAGCTTTGTTTGCCTGGATCCTGTCAGTGGTGAAAATCCAGGAAACTGCTAGAACAACATTTATTAAGGATTTCAGAAAGCTGTAAATTACAAGATTCCCATTAACTATTTCTGTTAGGATTCCTCTACTGCTTTAACTCACATGCTTCTCTAACTGTCAGGGGGACAATGTTTGGTTATATATCTGCATGTGTGGGAGGAGAGGTGGGGCAAGGTTTGAAACAAAAAATTCAGATTTCACTTCCTCAACCAGCTGCTCTCTCATTCACATGCCAAGGGATGGAGCTCATAACTGCTCTGTGTGGCAGCGTGCCTGGGCTGATACACTCTGAAGGTTAACACAGATAGGCAGCACACAGAAGTTAATTTAGTCTCTGTTTCTGCATTTCCAGCTATTAGTACAAGGAAAACTACACAGAGCAGAACAATGTAATTTTGGTTCCCCTATCTATTTTACTCTTGTGCTGGTTCAATCCCAAACTGCCTGAGAATGATCAAACCCTTTCTCCAAATGTCTTTTACTTCATTTCTTGCATGGGAGATTGGTATCTGGAAAGGTCTTTTTGGTGGGAGAACAGTCAAAACCAGCCACTTCTGGCTGTTTAGCTTTGGAGTTAGGATCCCTAACAGTACAGAGAGGCTCTGCAGATTCTTTGGTTTCTTCTGCAGAATTGTGAAGATAACATCAGTCACCTCCTTTAAAGATGGTAAGGACTATGGAAGAGTAGAGCAGAAGTCCCATCCACTCAGACCCATGACCAGCAAGCACCAGAAAATGGGGGACTTCACAATGCAAATACTTGAAATCATCCTGCAAGATGTGACTTCAGAAAGAACCACCAATAATAGTGTGCCACCAATTTACGTCTGCCCTTTCCTCTCTCCGAACCACTGATGGGGCACTCAAAAAGGAAGGTGATGCTGCAGAGTGGTGGTGATGCCTGCAATGCCTCTCTCCGTAACGACAGCCTCGTGAAGTGCTTTAGAAGGACTTGTGCAGCCAGGCCAAGAGGTGGGCTTGGGAGATGAGAGGACCAGAATTCATCCTGTGGCTCATTGCGGCCTCCTGAAGGAGTGTTGAACCGTCAGGAGCCTCTCTCTTGCTCCCTCTCTTTTTTTTTTTTTTTTGCACAGAAGCCTGACTAACAAAATCAAAAGCGCAGCTTGAAGCAAGCCCACTGCACACAGGTTTTCTGCTGGCATGACAGGCTATCGCAGCCTTAATGGTAGGCTGCTAGACCAGAAGCAGTCTTTCATTGAGTTTGTCTTACTGAGAGGAAAAACTGCTTTGTGTAATAACTTTATGGTAAATGTTGGCAAAAGATTTGCAGTGCATACTGAAAGAGAGACATTTCTGACCACAGCTCATGAACCACATTTATTTACTCTGGCATTTGTCCATTATTTGTTCATAGGCTTTCTGTCTCTGCTAAATGTGTTCCAATTTTGGGAGCTAAATCATTGCCAGTAGTTTCCAGGACATTCCGCTAGGCTAAGCAAAATTGCCCTAAGCAGTTGTCAGAAACCACTGGAGTAGTATTTTAAATACAGACTATTTGAAAAAAATAAAAGATACCAAGCGTCCTATCTGTCTGCATCCCAGATCCTGTGTGTTGTAAAAAGTTAGGGAACAGAAGCAGAGGGCTTAAAGCGGTGCCTGTATTTCCTGAGCCATTTTCCATCATCTAATGGAATCTGATTTTAAAATAAGAATAGTAGTTTATATATACTTTATATATCAGCATATACTTTTATTTACCAGCAGCTCTCCAGATAGAAATAATGCTCAAACTTCAGCCTGGAAATTTCTAGTTGTTTACTTCTTAATAAAAATGAATTACAAAATACAGGAGGAAAGCCATGGCTGCTAAAACTGACACTCAATTGCTATCTGATGGCCTTAAAAAATTGTGTATTTATAGCTTAGGCAGGATGATAACATGGAAATTGCTTTTCTGGACCAGCTCCCTGATCCATCTGCTCACTGCCCTGTATCTGATAGGAGTTCACAATAACCTGATATATTACCTGCCCTGACCAGGGTCTAATGAAGACTGCAGAATAATCTCTAAAACAGTGAGTGACAGGCTTGAAGTATGAGTTCCTATATTTTTCTCTAATGCTACTTTTCCTGGCATTAATTATTGTAATCACGGATAGCCCTGTTGTACAAAAGAAAGCTCAGTGCTTCTTTGGACTTTGTTGAATTCCTGGCCTGCATGGTATCCTTTGGCAAAGCAGTCCAGAGGCTTGCCTGCTAGTTCTGTGAAATTAGCTGCCTTTCATTTTCATCAAGTGCCCACTTTTTGTGGTGTATGGGAGGGTACACTGATTATCTTCTCTACTTTTATCGTGTCCCTTTCTTTTTCTCTCTGTTTCAAAGACAAATAAATCCCAACTTTCCAATCTCTCCACCAATGAGTCAGAGTCATTTCTGAGCTCATTTCCAAATACCTTCTCTTTCTGCAATAGAACACAGAACAACCAGTCCCACCTATGCGGTGCTGGGGGAAGTTTTGACAGGGATTTATGTTACAACATTCTGCTGTCCTGTTCTTTATCCATCCCATTAAATCCCAGACAGGGCTTTGATCCACAGCTTCACATTAATAAAGCATCCTCAATGAACTGCCAACTAAGATTCCCCTCTAAATCACCGCTTAAATTTAAGGCTCTTTGAAAAAGGATTAATTTTTTCCTTTCAATATGTATATATAAATATTTTATCAACACTGAATTTTAGCTGTCACTTTATTACTCATTGGTCTGTTTGTAACCACATGAACCTCTCAAAAATGCTCTTTTCACACAGTGAAAGGAATAATGCTATGTCCTCTGCTTATTTTTCATCACACTGCCCACTTGTATAGCAAGTACAGTAGCAATAGTAACACAGTAATAGCAGTTTAGTAAGTAATGACACTGATCCTAATAAATGGAGCATCTCAATGGTAAACCTTTTACTTTGGCAAAAGCTAGCCATTTAATCTCTATGTGAGTAACTGTTTATTCACTATGCATAAAGAGTACTTTGCTTCCTATGTTCTAGCCAGTTTTGATTGATGGAAATGTTCAGTTTAACTTGCATGATAATTTGGGGTTTTTTTCTTATCTTTGTATGTGTATTTTGTTAGAGGCTTACAGGAAGTCTAGAAGGGTGGAGGTCTGGTTCACTGCTGTCCACCCCACTGTGAGCATGGGTAAAGATTTGGAGAGATTATGGAGCTATTTGATTTGGCAAAATCCACACCAAAACTTATCTGCTCACATATTCCTGTTACTCTTCTATTTTTACCTGCCTTTTGATGAAATTAATGGCTGCAGATAAGATTCCCACTGGTGCATGAATCCCAAATTATCCCTGTATTTTTAAATACTGGTAGTCTGAGCACTATTCTAATGCTTTATATATTATGTCTTCTATCTCCTAGAATTTTTCCTATTCCCAACATTAATAAGGAAATGCAAATGTTATTCTATCACTTGGCAGTGATAGATTTATATTGTATGGTAATTCGTTTGCTTTTAATTTACCAATTTGTTTCAGTGACACCTTTGATTCACATTCTGTACCATTACTATTACTAGGAAAGAGGAGGCAGAGAATAGGTAACTTTCCAAAACCATATGTGATAAAATTCTTCCTTAGCTTCCCCTTTAATTCTTGAGAGCTCAAGCAATGCTGCAATTCCCTTGAAGCCCTCAAGCTTGTGATATATTCAGATAAAGCATCCTTATTCTGTTTGAGACATTCTGCTACTTGGGCCTGTAAAAAGCTGTTTTGACTTCCTAATTTTCCTTTTGCTTGTTCCCTGGTAAAAGGCAGCGCCATTGCCATTCACTTGTGCATTAGAGCATATTTTCTAGACAAAAAAAAATAGGACTACAGTGGGAAAGCAATGGCATCTGGAAAAATCAAACAGTGTGAATTAATACATTCTTTGTGGGCTAGAGGAAGCAATGGAGTCAGGGAAGGCCTTTGGATGTTATGTTTTACAATACCTCTGGAGGCCCAAGCCCCACTGTAGGCTGTTTTCTTCCTGCCTTCAGACAAGCTGAAATGAACTGGTAATAACACACAATTAAAAGCGCATGTGTGTGTCTGCAAGGGCGTGTGTGTCTTTGCTCTAATTCTACTCCTTCTGCGCATTTTAACTTTCAAACTTAGACAGCAGTGAAGAGGAGACAGACAGGTATACATAGCAGCCACATCAAAATCTTGGTGGGGCAGGGGGAACATTTGACACCTCCTTGTTTCAATGCCCCCTGTCTGTTTTTAATTTCACTAAATCGCTCCCGTCTGGGGATTGTATATTTTCAATGGCCTCTCCCAGCACTGCAGAGGTGGAGCATTAGTGTGCCAAACCCCAGCTATGCTCAAGCGTGGGGCTGCAGGAGGCAAGAGAGGAGTCAGCTCTCAGGACCAGCCATTTGCCAAACTTAACCCAAGTCTAAAAATGATGCCAAGAAATCTCACTTGCCCTTTTCTCTTTAAAGCCATCTAACAGGGGCAGAGGTGGTCAACCCAAGTAAGAACTTGGCTCATAGACTTTTGCATCACTGCTTTGAAAGTATCACCAAAGTCTGTCTGTGCGTCTGAAAGGTTCCCCCATTAGCGAGGGGATACTGTACTGCAGCTGCTGCTCAGGACAACAAGGACTTTATTGGCTTAGGTAGGAGCTTTGCTTGGTTTTAAGTGGGATCTGGTCCTGAGTGCCTCCAGGGAAAGGGAAGTATCGGAAGGAGGTCAACTGTAGGCACAGCAGAGCCTGGGCTCCAGTCCCTTGCCACTGAGGCCAGTGGAGGTTTTGCTCCTGATTTTGTTGAGAGAAAAGCTCAGGCTCAACACAGAAAGCTTGGGAGGAGCCACCTGATAATAGGGAAAGTGAAAAACAGTACAATAAATAGGGAAAAAAGAGCTCCTCAGTCATCTGCTCCAAGGCTGAACATTGCTGTCTAAGGGCATAAACCTGCAACCCTCCTCTTGTGAGTGCTTCACCAGAGTGATCCCCCTCACAAGCACTGAATAATGAATATAATTTTCAGAACAGAAACCCTTCTTCACATATGGAGACATGTCAGGATGTAAAACAAAACCATTCCCCCTAGTATCAGTTTGCACAACTGCTGGACACTCATCTGCTTGTGCACAGATAGGGGCATGGGACAATGGGCGTGAAGCATTGGGCAGAGTCCAGGCATGTGTGGCTGCTGGGGGGCTGCAGAGCTCTGCCTCTGGGAGCCAGGAGGGTAAAATAACCCTCAAAATAAAGCCAGCCAAGAGAGACCATGAATTAATTTGGCCCACTGGATCTCCTTTTGCGAGAAGCAGGATCTGGCCTCCATACAGCAAGGAAATCAAGGTGATATTAGGGTGCTTTGACAAATCACATTGTGCCATTGCGTGGCCCTGGGAATGCAATGAATGACTTACACAATAGGCCAGTGAGAGCATGAAAAGATAAGATATCTGAGCTTATTCCAGTAGAGCTTAATTACATGAAAGCACACTTTTTTGAGATCTGAAGAGGTTTTAATGCCTCCCCTACCCTCACTGAGTTCTCTGTGAATTAAGCATTACAGCAGCTTTGACTGTAACCATTATAATCATTTTTCAGTCCTGATGTTGTGGTTTTAAAGAAAGGAAACAGCAAATGAGGTATCGACTCATATACACAAATCTGCACTTCATTTGCACGAAATAGCTTCTGGATGGCTTTCCTCCATGTTTTCGGTCAACACCACTCTTTTTGAGAAATGATCAATGTCTACAACTGTTTGCTCTTCCACAGATAAAGCAGATGCTATTCATTACTGCCTTTGCCATGCATATATTGCTACTTTCCCAAAAGCAGCCACTGTGGGTCATGTGTTTATTTTTCTTTAAATACTTTTGTTCTTAAATCACTCCACTTTTGCTTTCAGGATATGATGAATGATTAATGCTGTAGTAGCAGCATTATTGAATTAGGAAAGTCACTGGCAGCTTCCAAAATCATTGAGACAACTAACAAATAAATACAAACCACTTCTTTAGAGTTAGATATAGCTGAGTGTTGTGATGGTGCCGAGATAAGGACAGGTGATGCTGATGTGAGCACTTCTAGAGCTGTAGGACAGCCTTGCATAGCAGCTCTGATAACAGTGCAGACGTCTTGAACAATCTTGCATTGAAGTAATATAACTGCAATAAAAACAAAGTTAAGGCCAACTGAGAACTGGTGTGAGTATTTGGAGAGAAATCTTTTCTCTAAGAAGTTATGTGATCATAGAGAGAAGAATTATTTGTGGTTTTACGGTTTTGGTTTATTTAAAGAATAGAGATTTGGAGTTGGATGCTGCGAGGTAGGTGTTCAGCACCTCCCAGGGATTACAGCC
>NW_010189058.1:3291-23240 GCF_000695765.1 Mesitornis unicolor | reverse complement strand
CAGCAGGAAAGGAGATTATAGATTTCTGGAGTAATCCTTTGCAGTCACCACTGGAATATCTGTCTGGTTTGCAAGTAGTGTTAGCCTACTCTTGGTGGTGATACTAGAGAATGCAATATGGTAAAATTCCAGTTAAACGGGAGTTTGTGTGAAACAGGAAAGCCGGATTAAGTTCAGTTTCCTACATTCATGTACATAAGGTTGTCTGCTGGCTTCCTAACAAAGCCAACTGGGTTTCTATGTGACCCTGTCCCTTGTGTGTTTCATCACAGCACTCTGGCTGTCAGCAGAGCTACGGGGGATTTGGAAGCTGCTTGCACCACTGAGCCTTTAAAACTTCTCTGTGCAGAACTGAAGGACTGAAAAGGTAGTGGGACAGTGAGGAATAAGCCCCACCATCTCCAGCTCTCTGGGTTTGCAATCTGCAGGGAAGAACTTCTGCAGGTATAGCACTGTGTGTTGTCTGACAGAAGGAATAATCATGGCTTTCCTCACTTGGGGCTGCCCCCGAGCCCACTGCAGAACCTTTCCCCTGACTAATTCTTCTCCCTGTAGCTCTTTTGAGCATTTCTATAGATATCAAGAGACTCATATTAATTGCTTCAGTATACTCCTGAAAATAAAGGGCCCCTTTATTGAGTGCTATAGCGCGATATGCTTTCCTGGCCTTAAAACCTCTTTTTTTTTTTTTAATTCTTGTTCGTTATTAGAGCTGGGTAGGAAAAATGGTTTCCCTGCAGAGGGAAAAATATGACAGCTTCAGGAAGGTCCCTACTACTGTTCTACTTCAGGATGTTACCAAGTCATTTCAAACAGGGCCTGCTCAGAGCAGTCAACAGCCATGGATTAAGACTCTCACTGGAGCTGCTGGAGAACTAGGTAAAAATCATTTCTATACAGAAATAAGAATAAAATCTGCTGTAGTCCAGGATCAGACCAGTATGCTGAAAGAGGGTGGAGTGCTTTTCTTCATTTCCATGGCTGAAACTGCTTCCCTTTGTACAAGTAATGACATGTCAATCTGGGAAGAGACCTGGACTTCCATCTGCTCCTTCCAGCACGGTGATGTAATTCCTGGACTACCAGCTCAGGTTCTTTCATTCTCTTGCCTAATGGCTGTCTCATAATCTATGTGAACTGGAGTATCTCTAACAGGAGAAATTGCCATTTTGAAGCAGTCGGCAGCCCAGAATGCACCCAGGCTGTGGTGTGCTGAATTTCATGTCCCTGGATCAACTTAAAGAGACTATAGCCCCTCATGTGGTCTCCTGTTTTGGATATAAATATCGTACCCAGGAACTTCTGGCTGCCCTAAGGTCTCTTATTTTGACCAAAAACTCATTGAACCAGTGAACACCGTCCCATTGAAAGTTCTGGGTTTGACAAATCAGCATTTTCTGATTTGAGGACACTATTTCAGAAAGCTTCCAGTCATCTGTGTTCCCTGTCACCTTTACCTGTAGATCTTCAGTAGGTTCCTCCACCTGAGAGTCTTCGTCTTTCTAAGAAGTTTTCATTAAGTTGATTTGAGGGAAAATATTGGAGACTATTTCATCAGCCTTTCCATGGCATAGGTTCCGCCTTTTTTTTTCACCATGCTTTCAGTCAACTTGTAGCTATGCTCACCCAGGTACAACCCTAGAGTTCTCTCTCTTCATCCCCCACCACAGGTAGGAAACAAATTGCTGAAATCCTTGGCAGGTATTATACATATATTACACCTCACCAGCTGAGCAGGGGCACCTGAGGTATTATGGGGAAAAATTGGAGGACACTTCCATCTGGTTAGGTGAACCCTAGATGTGGGCAGTGGGTGAGAACTATCATAGTCAAAAGTGAAGAATGGACCTGCCCCCTTGAAAACCACAAAACCCATAAGGGTTTTGCCCCATAACAGACTTGTTCACCTTGCCTTTACTTCCTCCCCTGACATGGCAAAGCTTGCACTTGGAAGTGTCTGGTTTTCCCCTGCTTGTGTCAAGAGGGAGGGCAGGGACTGTTGGAGCTCACAGAGCTCAACCATGTTTCATCCCCTTCACTTCAAGCTCACTGCTGTTTTGATCCTCCAGCTAAAGAAAATCTGCGGATCTGTTTTGTCCTAGCAATGAAGCTTCCCACTGCTAGCCTTGGGAGACACAGAACATCTCAGCTGGGCAAGAGCTCTTTATGGATATTTCTAGTGCTCAGAGGGAGAAGGGAAAAAAAAACAAAACAAAACAAAACAAAAAACCCCCAACAAACTACAGCAAGTTTATGGTAATTGCTTTAATGAGGCAAAGCCCTTTAGAATGCAAACACGCTCAACAATACACAAAGAAACAATCAAAAAAAGTGTTTTATACAGGCTGTTTTATAAGAAGGTAATAAAAACAATTGTATGGCACACTCAGTTGCATAAACAGGCTCACCATGGAAGGTGTTTGTGTGAGAGCAGGACTATGAATGCTTAATTGCTTCCATTATTCTTCTTTTCAGTACAAAATACTGCAATCAAAACTTAATCTTCAGCTTGATTTTTAAAATAAAGAGGTTATATTCCACTTCCATTGTTGTAAATACAATAAAACACAGTCTTTCTGTTAAACAGTATTTCATTTCTTACCGCTTGTAAGGAGGTATAACAGTGTATATCTACATCCCTGGCAATTTCAAACTCCTTTTCAAAGGCAGGATCGTTATTTCTCTTCATATGGAAGGTAGAAGACCAAAATGTTCAAAAGGTCTTCATTAATGACGTGACTAAATGTCATGGAAGCCTTTGGTGAGATCCCTCTATGGCTGCCAGTCCTCTTTGAACCAAGCCCCAAAAGCAATGCAGAATTCAGTTCTATTTTCATTCATGCATCTCTTCTGACAAATGCAGTGAGTACAAAGTAAGGAGATAAGTAAATATTAATTTGGGGACCTCAGTAAGTTGCGAAGTACAAAACTGAAAAAATGCCACCCATTTTCTCATACCTCTCAAGAGCATAAATTACTGAGAAAAAAGGCTTGTATGAATTTGAATACAATATGGTGTGGCTGAAATGTTGTATATCTAGCGTTGGGTTTTTCTTAATAGGTACTGTTACACTTGTGCTTTAGTGGCATCTAGATCAGAGTAACTTTCAAATCCCTAGACGTAAGGACTCTTTTTTTGTTTTTTCTCCCTGACTTTTTTATGTAGGAAGTGATACAGAACTGTCAAAGACCTGTTGTGCACAAAAAATGAGTGATAGGTCTGAAAAGATTTAGGGAACAAGATTGTCTTATACAATAAAATTAATATCTGGAAAAAAATATAGTCATTAATGATTTGTAGTTTACGGGCTGAGCACCTTCCTGTAAAATAACATAACAGAGCAACACCAGAAAGACCAGAGACATTTTCACTGTAAATGAATGCCTACAGGAAAGCAATGATTTCTTGTTTCAAAGTAATGGTAAAGCGTGACTTTAAATTTTATGTTTGTTGCTTGCACACATCTTAATTTACATATTTAAATAAAAGAATCTATTGCCATAATAGACAGTAAGAAGTAGCACTTTTTCATTCACAAGGCTTATGGTAATTTCTAGTCCTGAAATCATCTGACTGTTCGACTTTCTGTTAGTGTTACAGAGCACCTGCCAAATAAGAAATGTCATTTTTATTTTCACCTTTCTTATCATTACAGATAGCATAATGCTGTCAGGAAACAAGCAGGTACCAGTAGATGTTTCCTGCCCACAATTTCATGATCACATTTTAATACATTGCATCAGTAATACCCAAAACCAGTTCAAATGAAGTAAAAAAAAAAAAAAGGTAAAGCAGAAGCTCTCATTCCCCCTATCCCAGGAAAAAATAACTAATTTTAACTCCTTCCATTTCATTCCAGTGGAACCACTGCCCAGGAGAACAAAGGGCATGTAACTAAGTTGATCAATATTTTAAACTGCCTATGGCTTGCATGAGGAGTATAGACCTTCCTATAGCCAGCTCTGATCAGCTAACAAGCCTTACAGCAAGACTAGTCTTTCCAGGCACTTATTTGCAGGGTGTGTCCATGGGGGCAAGAACTCCCAAACACCAACTGATGACCTTTCAGCAATGTGTGTTAACCTCTTATTAGACATCAAAATCAGATTGTTTGCTGGCATCCATCAGTCTTCAACAATTAAAGGCAAGAGGATGTATTGAGTAGGAACATGTGTATTTGTATGTGGATGTATATATAAGAAGAAATTTTACATATTTATAAGGAAGAATGATGTACAAATTATATGCAAATACTATATATAAGGAATGCATGTATATTAGGATGAATGCCTACACATATTTTAAGAATACGCGTGCGTGTGTGTGTGTGTGTGTTTATGTACATCTGCTGGCCAAAACAGCTTTGATGATTTAAAGCAAATATCTTGATATATTGAACAGCTTCTTTTAAACCAGGCAAATTATAGGTTCTATCCTTCCAGTATATGTGTCTCCTTAATTTAATAATTAAAAGAACCAATTACCAAACAGATTATAAGCATACCACGGTCCTATTGATCTGATTTCTCCTTGCAAGCAACTTAATGACGGTATTCAAGACCGAAATATTGCTTGCAAAGTAAATGGGTATCTAGGTTTTTATTACATATTATGCAGATAGTTTTAGTACATCAGTCTGAAATTTACATAAGGAATTCATACCATGCTTTCCTTTTAGCGTCAAATTCTTCAAGGTTTAGAAAACAAGTCTGCAATCAGAAATCTAAGCATGCCAAGACGATCTATACTATGCTACAAAAGTGGAATTGAAAAGACAAGTCGTTCAATCTGATGAGGTAGATAGGTGTTTGGAAGCGTGCTGAATGTCATCTGCTAACAACAGCCATCAAGATCAAGGAGTCCAGCAGGGGCAGACTGAATTGATTCCAAAGTTACTAATGAGCTAACATTTGCTTAGAAGGATGTGTGAAGAACAGCCAGGAACTAGTAGTGAGGAACTTTCAATAAAGAGGCGTGATATTAACTAGTTCCCAGAACTAGTCAGAGGCTTGGTGAGATGACACCATATGATTATCTGACTGATCCTAAATGAGTTGCCTCTAAGGTCCTGAAGTAGAGCTTTGCCAATGTATGTTTATTGCCATAAAGAAGTTGTCAAGTTTTCCTCTTCATCCCCTCATCAGAGGTCCCTCATTATAGAAATCACGCTACAGTGGAGGTAGTCCTAGATAAACCATACACTACTCCTTTGACTGCCTCCTCCTTTGGTTTCTCCTTCTCTAACAGGAAGCTCTCTGTATTCAGAGCTCAGTTGAATTCCTCCAGCAGTCTGCCTGCATCTACAGAATATCCACCTAAGTCACTTAATAATGCTTCATCACTACTGTGGGGAGGACTCCATCTCTCCAGGCCAGTGAATGGTTTCACAGCAACACTTGCCAGCAGCAGCTCCCTCTGCCACTGCAGCATATTCACGTGCTGTGGGGACAGCACTGAAAAAAATACAATTTGCTGCCATGTGCAAGCATACTGATCAGTTACTGACTGCAGGCAGCAGCCTGCAATGATGCTGCACTTTTAAGGGCCTCAAAATAGCAAGAAACAAAATAGAAATGCTAATGCACTGAGTTTGGGCTTGTTTTGCATTGCTGATTATCTGTGTTAGACAGCAGACAAAATAGCACTTTCTGGATGTGAACTTGCAGTCAAAACACGATGCCTGATTTGTCCCTATGTCATGTAACAGGTTAGTGACTACATCTTGATCACATGTAATATGTCTCATCCTCACTGAAAGAGTCTGCACGCTGATCAAACCCATAACAAGGGCTTTACGAAGCACAGTGATCCAAGTCTTTGGAAGGTGTCAATGGGCATAGTAGCTATGGTCACTCCCCATTTCCAGCAGCTTTTCATCTTTACCCCTGTTTTTATCCCACTTGCATTGGTAAAGTTGCTTACTGAAGAAAAAAAGCCTACTTCCTTGGAAGAAGTGTTGCCCAAGAGCAGTTTACATGATATGCTATCTGGAAGCTATTCTGTGAAACATTGTAATAATTGCTTTTCCTGGACTTAGACACTTACTAGTAGCAGCTAAAGTTAACAGATTGGAAGACTGCCTGAAGATGATGGATGGGTTTCCTCAGATTGTAGATTTCTGGTCATTTTCCATGGCAGCTGTAAATTTAAAAATAATATAAAGTTAAGCAGTGGTAGAAGAGAATTCACAAATATTACACAGCTACTGACTTGATCATTAATCATTCTAAATTAATGTTAAAGTCTTACATATGATGAGCCAGATTTTGCCCTGGAGTATATACAGAAGTTTCTCATTGATTACAAATGGGAAATGGCACATGTATATGAATGCTGAATGTAGCCAACTGCTTGTTTCCTTTGCTGGATTTTTTTTTAATTGCTATCTGAGGGAGATGGAGACATTTCTTGTTTATGAATCCCCTTTCATAATAGTGATCTGCAAGAAAATGATAAAGAGCCACCATCTGATTTGTAGTCAATATCCTAAGTTATTGCAATAACATCCCTACTTATTTTCAAAGCTGAAGAGCATTAATGCCCTCCAGAGACCAGGAGTCATTTGATCTGCCCAATGTCCACTTTTGATGTTACTGCAATCAAAATGGATTTGTTCTTGGACAGAATTAAGACTTTTGTCCACAGCTGTAATTCCTTCTGAGCTAAAACACCATTTTTTTTTCCTAGACTTTGTCTTAGTTTACCCCACTATTTTTTTATGAAATCACGTCTTCTTCAAACAAGTAACTAGAGAGGAGCTGCCAGAGATAGATACACATATAAAAAAACAAACCAAAACAAAACAAACCAAAACGAAGCAAAACAATCCCCCTCTCCTTGCCCAGCAAATCAAATCTGATACAGATGGAGTCTTGCACTCAGAAATATGATAATGATTCCTCACTTTCTCTGCAGAATCTGGAGGTCAGAAAACCTGCAACAGCTTCAGCAAGGTCATGGAGTTACACAGACCTTTCCCTTGTAAACATCTAACTCCTTTCAGCTACTTCTGCACTTACCCAATACTGTTATACTAATTACATATTGGTTACACTGCATTTAGGCATATTTATGTTATACATGCTGTTAGCATTAATATATATTAGCTACAGGACCAAGTTTTTCAGCATTGCTTAGTTTTGCATTTAATGTCTTTCAGACTCTAGGTACGATACTCCACAGAAGCTGCTGAATACTATTATCAGCAGGTTTTCTCAGGGCTGATTTACTTCTGTTTATCCACAGGGTTTGGTAATAAATACATGTATGCTGGGGCTCTAGGTACATTAAACATACTGAATAGTCAAAGCTTGTAGAAGCTAATTTCCCTGTCATTGCATTATAGTTAAATTGGTTACGCGCATCTCATTCAATTATGTAACTTGAAGAATACCAACAACATAGGTTCCTGATTTCAATAGTACATATGCAGGTTTTAGCGCTTACAATGGAGCAGCTTTTAGCATGAGACACTAAACTCCTCACGCTTTGAAATTCGGAGCCACAATTTCAAATGTAATATTGTCTTTGTTTGTGTGTGTCATCAAAGACTTTTCTTTTTGTACTTTCTGGATACATACTATAATATTTTGTTCAAATAAAAATGAAGACTGGAAGGTAACTCAAAATTAGTATATGTAGTTAAGCATTTACACTATCAAATACTCTATTGATATCAGCTTAGTCAAGTAGATATTCAACCGGTAACAAAATGTGCACAATAGTCAAATAAACTCTTTGCTGTTAAATCTGGAAAGTGCCAGGTATACTCTGAAATCACTTCAATGCGACTTTTTAAATGGCATTTATTCTATGTGGAAGGCACTCAGCTACTGCAGTGGTACAGGAGGAACAAGGAGAAAGGAATGGTTAAATTAATATCCACAGAAATTGACACACTATTATGATTTTAGCATTGTGTAATAGCAATAAAACACATATCAAATGGATTAAAAAACTGGTTGACAGTTCTCAAAAAAACTAGGCATCAGTTGGGATTTGCAAATGAATGAATGTTCCCAGTGTTCCCTTGAGTTCTGTACAAGGCCTAATATTCTTTAGCAATTTCACCAATGGCCATGCAAACATATCCCTAAACACAATCTGTGAATGGCATGAGTTTGGTAGGATGGTATATAATGATGAAGACTGGGCAGTCAAACAGGAAACAGGAATGGTACAGGAAAGAACCACAAAATTATTCAAAGGAGCACTCCTTGCAGTAAAATAAATAAATAATTTAAAGAGTTCAATCTGTTTAGTTTATCAGAAAGATGGGAAGAGGTGAGCTGTAGACATAAGTAATTCACAGGGAGGAAAACCCAAGTAAGAAAGGACTCTGGCATCTAGCAGAAGAACCATGGGCTGGAAATTTAAGCGAGACAGGCTGAAAGTAAGGTGCCTTTTTAACAATAAAGATGCTTCTCTGTTGGAAAAAACTTTCCATCAGATACATTTAAAGATCCATTAAGGCCAAGAGAAAGATACACTATAGCCAAAAACAGAGCTGTTTGTTTAACATAAGAATAACTGGAGGTAATGTAAAGACATATAAGCAGACAAATTGATCATATACTATAAGTATGAATGTATGCAGATTTACCAGAGCCAACATTTCTTCATCTGCCTGTGGTGTGTCTCATCAAGACAATTGCTTATTAAGAACTGTCTTCTAAGGAGGTGGATGATCATTGTTTAATCTTACCTATAGGGATATTATTGAAGTAAAACTTTAACATTCAGAAAGTGTAACAAAGTCTACAGTGCAACTTGTCTTGCAACACTACGAGTTGCTGGAGAGAACAGCCCTTATTTGTGAGATACAAACCTGAGGTAAAATACAGTGAAGAAATTGAACTAATCTTAGTTTAGCAATTATTAACAGACTAATCCCAAAACCACTGCCACCACATATGCTTTGAACTACATGGTGGCATTAAAGCGTGCCTCGGTGTTATTTTTAAAATAATTAGAACCACAACATAGCTTCAGATACTTTCTGCCTCTATCAAATAACAGTAATTAATAACTGTTAGCATCTTCCCCTCTCTTACATCTCCCAGAAACTTGTTGAGCCAGTTACATTAGGAAAACCAGAGAGAAAATCCATTCAAAACAATGTGACTAAAAGCAGAATCCGTCTATTTTCTTTTGCATGGCTAGAACAAAAGGTTCCATTGCTGCTTTTACAGCTAAATAGCATTTTATAATGAGCTCTGAAATTTTTGGGAAAGTCAGATTACAATGTTGGTTTAACATCAGACACTCTATTGTTTAGATGTAGGATCACTGTGATGTCCAGTCTCTGAAAACTTCAGTCTTTCTTTTGATATTAAGAAGACCACTGAAGTAATCCACAAAGAGCTCAGGCCTCAGGAAAGAAGTCTGAAAAACAAACACTGTTAAAGATCGGTCAGACACGATTATGTGGCTGACAATTACATATGATAACAATTAAAATGATCTGATTCCAACCACATGGCATTTTAATACAGCCGATCCCCAAGCAAATAAGGTGTCACATAATAGGTTTTGATTGGTGTTGTCAGCAGCCTTTTGAATGTTACAGATACCTTCCCATCAATGCCTCAGAAATCAGTGGAGACTACTGACCTCATCCTAAACTGAAACTATGTGCATGTACCTAAATACCCTAATTCCAATAGCCCAGTAACCTACAATTCTTGTTTTACTAGATGATTAGATATATGCATTCACGTTGTCCAGCTGCTTGCTTCCAGTTGTAAATAACTTAGCTAATACATGTGTTAGTGGTTTCAATGAAAACTCTAGATGTTTCCTGAGACATCTTTCGGTTACCTGCCAGTACATCTCTGGGAAGACATGGCTGATTACAAGCCAGCTGAAGCACTCCAAACAATTGCCGAAGCCCATGTGTTGGTTGGCATAGAGGACTTAACCAGAGAGCGTAAGGAGCTGCCAAGGAGCTGCCACTTGAGCAGCATGAGCCTACTCTACTGCTGACTTTAATTCCTGTTAAAAAAATAGGGATGAGTTAATGATTGCTAAACCAACAAATCATCCTCCTATTGGAGGAGCCCTAGAGGACATTCTGTCTCCAGTGGTGATATAACCAGTAAGCAAACACATTGTCACGTTGCCTAGAAAGGGCATACAAAAAGCAGAGGGGATCGGACCAGGCACTTGGAGTGTGTTCATGGTGCCAGTCTCCACACATGTTCTTGGCTTAGCCTCCTGCTCCTTATTTTCCTCTAGACCAGCATGAGGGCACAGCCCAAAAACTACTCTTCAGATCTGTGATGCAAGTTTTATTGTTTCCTTCTGTATACTGTTAAGTAGGAAGAGAAACATAATGTCTTAAAAACAAATTGAGGAATAATACCATACATTTGTTAAAAGGACGGTTTTCGCTACCATTGTTGTTTTAAAAAAACAACTTTTTCTGCTTTGGCATCTAAATCAGGATTGCAACATTGCAGTTGGAAAAACAGCTGTCTCTTCTAACTGTGGCTGCCACGAACACAGTTCTCCCACTGTAGGCTGTGGAGTCAACAGCACATTGAGAATGAAGGTTCAGTTAAGATATTGCAACAATTTTGTCAGTGTTGTTGAAGGTGAGCAAAAATCTTCTGTTTTATTCACATCAATTTCACCAGTCTGACTATGTTATCCAGTCACAGTGCAAGATCTTGCCTGTGTTATAAATATATGGGGGGTTTCACCAATCCATTGGAATTTTTCCCATTCTTTATAACAGATCACACTAACAATCAAGAAAAATATGAAGCAATAAAACTCATGAACAGACAATGCAACTCAGCAGTTATTCTTGACACCTCAGTTCTAAATCTGTTTCTGTCCTAAGTTCTACAGTGTATGCCATAGCTTTATCTAAATGGCCTTTCCAGTAAGCAATAGTCATTTGACTGCACGATGGATGTCATGTTACTGCAAAGAAAGTATATTGGTTTTCAAATAATAATACGAGAAGGATTATCTAGATGGTCCATGCTAATTTAAAATCACACATTGGTTCTCTGCAAGAAAAATTCCATTTGTTGTAGTTATGCACCAAAACTATTAGCATCACAGGAGAGCAGGTTCTCCCGATGAGCAGCCGAAGCACCAGCTCATTGCAGTACACCACAGAGGACAAAAACTCTCCATATTCATACAGCTCTAAACTTTCAGCACCAATCAATCACATCCCTTGTCCTGAACTGCAGAGACCTCTCTCCAGAAAATCAAGTCATGTGATATTTAACACTTTACAGAGACAAAATCTCAACCTTGTGCAAGAATACATTAGACAAAATGTCCAAGTCATTAAAGAGTTATCAGTAGAGCAATAAATAGGGTATGTGAACAAGTCAAATTATATTAAAACTCATATGGCTATGCATCTGTAAAGACATAGCCATGCCCGTATTCTCTGAAGAACTGGGTGACAGAGCTAGTTCAGCTGATGTGTATTTTCCATCCCTTATGTCCATCACTACACATTCAAATAAAACGCTTGTGACTGAAGCATGAGCAGAAGTGATTAGCAGGAAACAGGGCCTCTTGTTTTCTCCAATGCAGAGTCTAAATCAAAGGGACTTTGATCTTTACTGGGATCTCTACGACAATGCAAAATAATAATGATGATAACACAACAGTAATAATAGGTAGCAATGATGAACCTTGAACATGTATCCATTATAAACACATAAATATTCAGTTGTCTACTATAAGAGCACAGGTCACAGACTCTTTAGCTTCATTTCCCTACTACACATCCAAAAGTAGGCAGGAAAATTATTGAAATATATATATTAGCTGGTAAACAGTATCTTTTTGAATTGTCATGACAGGAATTTGGGGAGTCAGGCTCCTGACGTGTATCTGCAAATTTATGTATTAGAAGCAAACAGGATATTTGAGCTGTGGAAGAACCTACAAAAATAGCCAAAACAGTACAGATTTTCTTTCAAATGGGACAGGAGAGGTTGTGACACACATCTAAATTCCCTGCAGTGTTTTGAAAAAATCAGCATCTTCCTACAAATCAACCGTGGGGCTCAATTTATTATTCTCTTGATTAAACACCTTTCTTTTTATTTATTTATATTTTTGTTTAGAATAAAGGAGAAATGCCAATCTATGGCCTCTGGGCCACCTTCCAAAGGCCAGAATAACTTATCCAACCAATAGCCACACTTTGCTTGTCACATCCTTCACTGAGGCCCTCAGCCACAGAGAGGCAATGAATTGCAAGCCGCTAAATTGGCAAAAAGGTGGCCAGAATCTTGGTCTTAGCTTCGTTTTTGCCCAAGGCCCTATGGCCTCTACACCATTACAAACCAGGAATTGTATCCATCCTAATTCTGTCACGCCTCCACCACATGATGAATGGGTGATGGGAACAGTCCTGTGGTAAAAATATGAGTGAATCTCAACGTTGAGACAGGTGCTGCTTGAACCTCCTCATCTATTGCCAAAATTAGCATTTTCTGAAGGCAGCACTTGCATTTCGGTCTTCTAATGGCTATGCCTCTCATCAAGTCAGAGGTTAGAGCATACAAATTCTTCCTTAAAAATTACACAATCTTCCAGACCAAAAGGCTGAGATTGACACAAGGTATGTGGAGTACATATTTATGGAGTAAACACCACTATTATTTGTTGCCAGATCTAATGCATTAGAACTTGGCTTTGGACATATGTAGCAACAGTCTAGCATTTTCCTGAAGTCTTTCTGTCACAATGATTCATCTATGACAGCAAAAGCTTATCTGTGTTTCAGATGCATGCAGAAAAAAACCCCATCCCTGCCTTAGGAAAATAACACTCCAAGAATAGAGGACCAAAAAAAGGTCCAGAGAGTAAAACATTCAGAAGGTCATCGACAGTGGGATTTCCTGCAGACACCATAGGAGGGGAATAGGTAGATTGAGAGTGGAGAAGGTAGTGACCTGGTGAAAGAATTCAGGGAACATGAATAACACCAGTGGTGCTGCATGGAAGAAGCCAAATATCTCAGTTATTTTCTGATCAAAAGGAATCTGTTGAACTCCAAATGCACTGAAAAGCAATGAGCTAGTGCTTCAAAGAGGGGTTGAAAACAGGGAGGAGGGGCTGTTTTCATAGTTTTGCTTGGCATAGTTTCATTGTTTGCAAAAATTAGGGGAAAAAATCAATATTCCAAAACTCTTCCCAGGCAGTTACTAATTATTTTTCCTCCTTGGATTACAACACACAACAACCCTTTTGGTTATGTTGGTCTGGAGTCTCATCCAGGCTTTCCCTGTGGAGCTGATAAGGAGCTGTCCCACTCTGTGTGTTGAAAGTCTCTCCCCTTAGAAATGCACTTGGGCCGGTGTCTTGAAGTGACACTTGAAACCTGCCCGTGCTGTTTTGCTTTTTTCCCTCTTCTTGTTGTCAGGCTCATCATGCTGAGTCATATCTCCAGCTAGATCACAATGATTATCCTGAAATGTCAGCAGCTGCTCTTTTCACCCCCATATGCTGCCCGATTTAGGATGAGGTTTCCCTAATGTATAAACAATGACTGTAATTGTGGTTTTTGACAACCAAGGTATCACAGAGATGTTATTCTGTTGTAAAAATACTGCACTTCCACAGTTGTAATGAAGGGGTGGGTCATGCTGACCCATATGTTTCTTTGTATTTTGCCCCAAAGTCTATGACATAAGTGAATCCTTGTCAGTGCGGCTGTTGGGCATCAGATGTTGTCTGACAGAGGAAACAGCTAAAAGCTTCAGCAGTTAATATCTTCCTAACTGTGAGGGCATTATTTGCTTAATTTCAGAGATGATTGTTTGATAGACAAAAACCTGGCTTTAACTTCTATTCTCTTACTTTAGATGTACTTTCCTTGTGGTCCTCAGATAGCTCTGCCATCTCTCTTAGTGCAGCATAAAGTTACCAGCTCTCTTTAAAAGTCAACTAAAAAAAAAAAAACCTTGAGATATCAGAGAAATAAAAAATAAAAGCCAAACAAACAACAACAAAAAAGCACCAACCTAGCTGGAGTTGACAGAAGTAATGAAAAACTAAGGCTCTGTCTCACCTTTCATTTACAGATGTGCATCAAAAGTATCTCTACTATCTACCATCTGTGGAGACTGTGGAACTCCATCAGAGAGAGGATAATCTATCCCTGGCACCTCCATTCTGTATTTTAATGCCAAATAAAGCAATATAGAGATAAATGAAAGATAAGCAAGTAGAAAATCCTGTAAGGGCAAAGGCAGGGTGAACATGATGTATTATTGTTGAAGACTTGGGGAAGAGTCATTGAAGCCATTGGAAATAACCACCACCCTTCATTTGAGATAACAGAGCCAAGGGAGTTCTTTGATGAGGTAATATAGGTTTCTGAGACAAGGCAATGTACACCCTAAATCTCAAATAATGTGGGCAGATAGTACTGCTGGTTATTGTGTGGGGTAAAGGTGTGTATGAATGTACAAGAAAACAAGCTAGCTGAAACAGAGAAAGAAATAAGCTCTGAATGCAGCAGCTAAAAGGAAGCTGTCTAGGCATAAATGCCTAAAGGGAGAGCTTATCAGGGGTACTGAACAAAAAAATGTGAGGCTGTAAGCAAAGAAGCTGTCTTTGGTGGTTTGACTGCAGCTGCAGTCAGAGAAAGGGGAGTTTTGACATTCTTTGTAAATACGTAGAACTGCATCCAAGAAGGGCCTGACTCCAACAATAGCTTAGCTTCCTACCCCAGAACAAGTTCAGATTTGTGGGCACCTGTGTCAAATGAAGGCATATTAAAGGTAATGAAACAGACTCAAGGGAAGACACTGACCTGAGAAAGCTAAGGATCTTGTAATGAATTAAAACTTCTTGTAATTAATTAAATTCATTATATTGTAGTGAATCAAAAGCCACACGCACAGAACTTATTGCAAATGCAAAACACTTTTAACATATAGCAACACTGACACTAGCCTACCACTAAAAGAAATTCTCTTGAAGCTTAAATCAGCCCTCACGAATGAGCCAGCAAAGATGCTAGTGCTCTGCAGGACAAGAGATTCAGGTCTGGTGAGACCAAAGTGGGAGATGAGATCCAGAGCAGTGTCTTCCTGTGAGAACAAAGTCCCTCCAGGGTCAATATGTAGATGCTAAGGCCTCATCCTCAAAGCTGGCTTAGACAGCTAAGACCTAATTAGGTACCTAAGGTCCCATCCCCTCCTTCCCATGAAACAACCAATGAAACCAGATTTTATGTACCTAATGGTACATAAAATGGCAGGTAGTCTACCTATTTTGCTGGTTTCAACCCTGCCTGCATGAGCCTTTCTGTTGAAGCCATCAGATGATCGGAAAACTAGTTGGAGAGACAAGCACAAGGATGACCTCTGCAGTAACCTGAAGTGTACGTGTTCTGCACTTCCCATGGCATCAAGTGGTAGTTATCACCCTCCTGCTTAGCAGTTAATTTGGGTCTCTAGTACTAAAACCATACTGCGCTTCCACAGCTGTAGCTGAAAAGCAAAACTAGTCTGATTGGAAGCTATTCTGGTCCTTCCTAAACTAGGCACAGAAGAAAATCTGCAGGATGCCAAACATCCAGTCGCAGATGGAATTTTTTTCACACGTGTTTACTTTCCCTGTGTAGCTGTTCTCTGGGCATCTTTTTTCATCAACTTAGATGAGCTTCATCTCCTTAGATTCAGCTGTGTAAGAGCTAGGCCTCTAGGATAACTCAGTTGTCTATGCCTCCTTTATAGTTATGGAGGTAGATGTTCACTTCCAGAAACACGTCACCATACCCTAACAAAGAAATCTAAGTTAGCTACCTCTGGAAAATAATACAGCCCATCTTTCTTCATTGACTGAAGTGGCAGTCTAGATAACTAGTCAGTCTAAACACACTACCTTGAGACAGCAAAAGTCAAGTGACACAGACACTAGTTCTCGTGTATCAGGGCATGGCACACTGTCAAATCTTTTTCAAGGACATCTGTGGTTACTCATGTAACCTTTCTCATGTGTGTTAAAAATGACAGTGTCAAATGGAGTGAGTTTATGAGAACAGAAGATCTCAGAAGAGCTCTCAGAGAAGAGAATAACTGGGCAGGCTGCTTGGGTGTCTCATCTGATAAACAACCTCACGTGGCTTCTTTACATGAAGAAGCACTACTTATTCAGTATTCTTTTCTCATAAAAAGTTCTATGTGATGGGAAAAAAAAAAGAGTACTTTGTCTGAAAGAGGTGTGGCTTGTTTAGGAGGTTAGACTTGAACACCATGGCTAGCTGAATGAAGAGCAGTAAGAAATGAGAGCATTTTGATCTATCTGCCAGTCTGTAAGGAGTAACAGGAGGGGTTTTTATTGTTCCTCCAGCATAATGTACAAGGATGATTTGTCATGAGGTAGAATCCAGGGTAAATAGCTCTTGCTATAATAGTTTGCCTTCAGATATCTTCAGAGGTAATCTGCAGTGGGTATGCTTGCTGTAAATCAGAGGCTATGTCTTTGCATTTGGTAGTCACTATTATTATGTTAAAGGGTGTATGCTTACATAGTTCAACCATGGCATCTGGGAAGAAGTAATTTCACCTCAGAGTGGAAGTTTCCCTGGGGCACAAATCTTCAACAGTGAAATTTTGTACGAGTACTTTGACAAACGCATGCCCAGTGGGCATGTGTCAAATTATGCCTTTGATGCAATGAAAGCCTGGCTGTGGGAACCTAGAACCTTGAAGAGTTTCTCAAGGGAGAGGAAGCAAAGCCAGCTGGACTCATTTTCTATAGACAGGAATTGAATTGCTCACCAGTAGCTACGACATTAGAAAATAAATCATTTTGGAGACCTGGAACATGCTGGTGTGAAGCTCTTGTTAGAGGAGTTGGGTGGCAGCTTGACTGTGAACTGTCCAGATCCTTCTCTTTTGCACATTCTTCTTAACTGCAGTATTTACTGTCACGGTAAAATGTAAGAACCAAGACACTGTCGTCATTACTCAGCACCTAAGAACAAACGGTAAACACTCTGCTTTTGAGTGCAAACTAGCAGAGCAAAGAATGGTTTCTCTAGAGCTAGTGCATATCAATTCAGCAGACTTACAGACATGAAATTAAATCTATGTAGTAAAATTGATGTACAGCCTCTTCTGCAAGAAGAGGTTTATTCTCACAACTCAGTGGTGGCTGGGCTCTATCTATCTTCCTCATTCTCCGAGACACAACCTTGCAGCCCCTGAGGGGCAGGCTTCTCTTTGTGGTGGCAGATACCTGTCTTCACCTCCATGAGCTCTTTTTTGACTTCATCCATCTTCCAGGCTCTCAAGTAGGTCTTACATCATCCTTAACATAGATAAAAACACATGTGCTATTTTGTCTGTCCACCAAAAGAGACAGAAAATTGGACTAAAACATTGCCCTAAGAATAGGAAGTGTGTGTGTGCAGTGTAAAATAACTCCTCACATATTACTGTACTATTAAGGTACAGTTTCTCTACTAAAGTCATTACTTTATAAAAATAGCACTTAAGATAATAATAAAAAGTCCTGCTGAGGGAAATTACCTAGTGAAAGAGGGCTCAGGATATACCTTTATCACTACTCTGAGGTCAGAGCTAATTGTCAGACAGCAAAGCTTATGAACCCAGAGGTTGATTGCTACCTTCTGGTTTTCTCCACTGACAGATAAGCACACCTCTATTACTCTTGTGATTTATTTTTACTTGTACACAGGCCATAGATAAAATCAGTCCATCATTATGTTGGACTCTGTACCAACATGGAGTAAGAGTACTTCCACTATAAAGCTTATGACCTGGACAGAGAATGGGGGGGATAAAGGAAATATTTGTTTCTTCCATTTTGCATGGGGAACAAATGCTCTTAACCATGGAGATATTTAAGCGCTTTGCTGATTTGGAGTCAATAGGTCAGACTCAACCACATTAAAATATCTCCAAGCACGAGTTGATCTGCTGTCTCCATGCACATCCTCTTACTGCACAGAAAGGCAAAGTAACTAAACCTGTTTCACTACAGGCACTGCCACTGTGTGCCCAACATCGCTACCAAAAAAAACCCTATCCGTGCAGAGTGGTCTGCACTGGGGAACTGGTGACGGTTAAAAACAATCCAGCAAAAAAAAGCAAAACAAAACAAAAAAACCCCACCTCTCATATTTTAAACCAGATTTGTTGCCTTCTCAGAGATACAATCTCATGGCAGCAGAGTAGGTTGCACTGGCTTCATTTGCTTGTGTAACTACACTTTAGATCACATCAGCCTGTGTTTGCCCTGGGTAAGAGTGCACACAGGGACAGTCACTGCTGTTCAACTGAGACACAATAGCTTGTTAAATTGTCATAAACTGATCATAAGTCTGAGTCCCAAATGGCTTACCCGAGGTCACCCAGCAGTTTGAGACACACCCAGCAACTGAACATCTCCAGAGTCCAGCCTAGTGTCAAATATACTGGCACTTCGCCTCTCTAATTGCAACCAATTGTCACTGTCTTCTGGTGGATGTAACCAGGAGAAAACGGACATGGGAATGAACTGGGACTGTCCAGTGAGCCCTTCCAGTTTCAGCTGAGGCATGCTAGCAGGGCTTCATCAGAAAAAATTAATGGTTCCACCAGGCCCTGTCTCTCTATGGACAACAAGCAATTAGATATTGTTGAGTAACTCAGAGACAAGTTCTTATGATATGTGTAGGTGTTGCTGCCACACAACAGGTTTAAGGGAGAGTGGGCATCAGCTGCAGAAATAGAAAAGATTTTTGACCCTAGAGAAGCTCGTTCAATTCAATGCCTTCCTTTCCCATGCATCAGAGTGGTGGAGTGCTATGGTCAGTGCTACGCAGTGCAAAATGTATTACATTACATTGAACTGAAAAGCAACTAACACAGGAGAAGCAAAAATTAAATAGCGAGGCAGAGGAATCCAGTGTTGGAGCAATGCTGCTTTCCACAAGCCATGTAAACCCTAATTAATAGACAAAGGTCTCTATTATTTTCCTGTGCTTAACTACCCCGCTCTCGCTTCTCTTCCCTTAAACCGTACTCCTTTTCCTCCTCCAGTTTGCAGTAGCAGACACAGGGCCTGATGAAAGCCCACACAAATCAATGGCAACACTCCCATTGACTTCAATGGGCTTTGTAAGAAGCAACGAGAGAAGAGAATAGGTGATTATTTTTCCTTTCCAAATGACGAGCCCCCCTCTCGTAAAACAATCCATATAGTAGTCATAGTGCTTTATATTGTGCAGTGCATGGGCATAATTACTCCAACTCTTGAAAGTGCTAGCAGCAGTTGGTCTCTCTAATGCTTGGAAAATTATTTTGAATAGACTTCATATCTACAAAATAGGATTTCTTTAGATTGTAAATACCTAGGGTCAGATCTCAGTAGTTGTTACCAGCATATCTGTACTGACTTCAGAAAGGATAGTCAATTCACACACATAGAAGAACTGGCCCAAACTAGGACTTGCCGGTTAATTATTTTGATATCCATGAGCTGTTCACTCAAAGTCACAAATGTAAGGTCAACCCTGCTGCTGCCTTTCAGCCAGTTATCTAAGCATGATCTTGATTAATGACTCACCTGGCTCTTCTTTGAATTCAAGCAGGCTATCTTTTTGTGTCTCTACAACATCTCCATCTGTCTTCCCTACTCTGCAACAGAGCATGAAAAGATTCCTCCACCTCTTCCTCTCGATTCATTGATCTAAGGACTTTTTACTGTGACTAGTATTTAAACAGTTACTTTCTTTTCCCTCATCACTACCTGCAAGTTTGTCTGCATAACAAAGTCTGTGATATGAGGTGGGGTGGGAAATCTGTAATTAATTTAGTGTACTAGCATAGTCTGGACATCTAAAACATCTTTGTTCTAAAAAGCTGCATACTTTTTTGGCAACACTTGGACAAAAATGACCCAACTGTACTGAAGTTTAGGTCATGTGCAAACACTTTGATTCAAA
>NW_010189058.1:2032-3260 GCF_000695765.1 Mesitornis unicolor | reverse complement strand
AGTGTGGTAGGAAATACTCCCTTTCTAACCCTTCCACTAAAATATGATTTGTGGCTGTTCTTCAGAACGTCTGCCTGATTAAACATCCTTGAAAAAAACATGCATGGGATTGTAATAAAAATAAAAAGGTTTCTTTTAATCAGTAATTAAGTAGCAATTAAGCATAATTATTACAATTTGTATATAATTTATAATATCTGTAGAATGAACAGATGTAATTTATCTTCCAGCAGTCAACAGTGTTTGGCTTAAGGAAAGCCACCTTACTCTTTCCTTCACATTTACAACAGAAAAGGACACTGTGGCTGGTAACTGAATGCATTTTTGCCAAGGGGTGGGAACATTCAGCTGTGGAATAGGAACTGCTCAGTCATTCGGAAGGACAAGAAAATGCCTGTGCAGACAACATAAGGTTTTCCTATTGTCTTCAGCAGAGGAATCTTCCATTTAAGTCAAGTGATAAAAAACTTCAGGTTTTTAACCTCCGGTATGAGGACCGCTCACTTTTGTGTAGCCGGTACAGTAACTCTGTTCCATGTTCCAATCGACTTTTGCAAAATGTACCCATATGCTTTTTTCTATAAAATATTATTAAAATTGGTTAAGTCATTTTTATGTGGCGGTTGGAGGGAGTTCTTTGTTAACAGGCTAGGAGAAATTACTTAGTTTTCTGTGTTACTGGGTAACTCACAGAGGAAAAAAAAGTTTTCATTACAAACTAGGTTAATTTTTGTCTTCAACTCCACAGCTTTTAAATACTCAGGAAACACGGGCATGATCTTGGACTGTCGGGAAGCAGTCAATCTGACTACTTTCTGCCATGGATGCTTTCAAATTATTATGAAATTTTCTTTGTTGTCTGACCTTGCTTAAGGTCCATCTGAGCCACACATGACTTGATTGCAAAAAATCAGTCTTTGCATACAAGTGACTACCATAGAGCTGTGTTGAGAAAGTTCAGTGATGAGTGGCTATAAAAGCACCTTAGAAAGTTCCCTGGAATCACTCAGTATAAAACAGATACATTTACAGACCAGAAGCTTTACCATTGGTGTAGAAATAGCAAATTCATACCACAGGTCTCCTTAAAAAGGAAGTCACCTTAAAAATCGGATTCAAAGAGAAGTAGAAACTGTACATTTGATGAATCCAGAATGTCCTTCAAACTCACAGGGCTGAATGCACATGCCCTGCCCTTACCCTGATGCCAAACCAAACTGAGAGTTGA
>NW_010189058.1:0-2001 GCF_000695765.1 Mesitornis unicolor | reverse complement strand
CCTGCTGCTTGGGGAAGAAAATGCCCAAAGGGAACTGCAATAAAATAGTGTACTAGTATTAGATGTGACCAGCTTCAATCTAGAATTGCTTGGGAGCTGAAAAGGCAAAAGAACTGGTTGAGGAATTAAAATCTAGCTTGTTCAGGCCAGTGTTACTTTGGATAACCAAACAGGTCTGTAGTTTTCTCAGTGACAGAAACCTCACTCACATAGTTCATGGGATCTGTAATCTAAAGATTTCATGGATTCCTTACTACTTGTGGGAACAATGAAAGTCTGCTAAAAAGACTGTTATACAGCAAAAACCTTATGGGGTTTTAAACTGAAGTTGACGGTTTCCTGATGGAATGCACCATTAAAACCTAGCCATTTGAAAGTGGTAATGAGGAGACAGATGCATATTCAAATGTTTATCTCTTTAATTTTCCAACACCTAATCTCTTAAATGAGTGCAATCAGAAAAGAGGCATTCTAATTCTCTTGTGGGGAAGAGAAGGCGCCAGAGATCAAGTGATAACCAGGCTGTGTCTCAGGCCATTCTCATGAGACTTTGGCCGTGTTTGAACCCGAATTCGAGATATTTTTTAGGTACTCTGACTGCCAGAATTCAAACAGCAGGCACACTCCTGCTCTCAAGGCACAAATCCAAACTATGGACAACATCAGATTCAAAAAAATCTTTACAAAAATGTCAGGCTTGCTTATTTTGTTTGGGCTTAAGTAAAGATCTTTCTCACACATGCGTTCTTTGAAGCTGATCTTTGAAGCTTTGAAGCTGAAGAACAGTAAGATTGTCAAGTTAGTCACCCAAAAGGTAGGAAGTGCCAGACATGAGGGTACATATGCAACCCAAATTCTCATAATTAGACATGCTTTGATCACATGGCTACATACACTTTTTCCACAGGACAAAGGAAGTGTGAGCTTGACCGATTAGAGGAGAACAGAGTAATATGTGCTGTGCTGGACAGTCCTGACAAAAGACAAATTACCAGGCCTGCATGGCAAGAAATGGGTCGAGTGACCCAGCTCTGCCCTGGAGGGTGGAGGTGGGAGGCCGTGAAATGCCCTGCTGCTTTGTCAACAGGTTCCTCTCCTCTGCCATGCCAGTAACCTCCTGTTACATGTCACAGACATATGAGGAGAAAAGGAGAAAGGGAGGCGATGGGCTAGGGCTGCAGCACCAGGGCATGCTGCGTATGCACCATCAAGGGAATTGCTAACAGAAAGGGGCAGCCTGCAGCCAAGGTTGCTCCCTAGCCTATAACCCGTTTTGTTTTCCATGGCAATCTGGTTCACATTACAAGTACAGTACTGACAAAGTTGGGGTGGGTTGTTTGGATTGGGGTTTTTTTCGGTTGTTCGGGCATTTTCTGGCAGTTCCGTGGCTTTTGTCACCTCCTCTCTAAATATTTCTTTGTTCAGCCTTGTGCCTTTGAAACTTCATACTCAGGTCTCATTATCTTTGCTTTTCTAGTCCCCAAACAAAATAGTCACTATCTTGCAAGCAAATGTGAACTCATATCAGCCTAATGTTTTCTTAAGCAAATGACCCCCAAATAATTGTTACAGCTGTAATCATATGCTGCCTGAAAATGCCCTAGCACCCTCTGAACCACGGCAGGTATTACAGAGATTTAGGTTGACTTCTACAATCACTTCAATGTGCAGGCATTGGCTTCGTTGAGCCCATGTCAAGTCACCACATTATGGATAGCGGGGAGTGGGAAGCCCAGACAGGCTCTCATCTCCTAGATAATAACAAGAGACTGGGGGCTGGAACAGCTTTAATCTCTCATCTCGATTCATAATTTATACCTTTCCATCGCCAGTGAGGCACCTGGCGAGGGAGGCCCGGCCTCCTCCGAGGTAGCTCCCGTGCAAAGCGCTCATTTCGCTGGCAGGGCTTGCCTGGCCAGAGCATTCCGATTTCTGCTGGGATCACCCATCAGGCGGCAAAGCGGGACTCATGTCGTACCCCGCCGCTTGCACGACAAAACC
>NW_010189057.1:37780-65723 GCF_000695765.1 Mesitornis unicolor | reverse complement strand
GAAGGAAGGAAGGAAGGAAGGAAGGAAGAGTGATAGCTCAGCAAGGTAACTCCAGAAAACTTGGTATGTCTCCATGGCTTGGTATGTCTCCATGGCACACTGCAGAGCCATGTAGGTAGAGATACTAGTTAGTGTCTCAGCATTGGTATAAACATGTCATTCTAGCACCATCATGAACCAAAACTGCTACTGGACATTAATCTGAGGATCTCTGCATCATGATATATCTTTTCATGTAGAATAACCCTAAAAAACTCCCTGCATTAAGGTTTATGATGTCAAAATCTAAGAAATATAATGGACGCTACTCAATTATTTATTATGTAGTCTTAGCAATATTTTGAACATTTGGCTGAAAGTTCTTGCGTGCATTCTGCCTTTAAGCACAGTTAATTTCAATTGCAACAGTGGAAATCCAGACAGAACTTGATTGAATAAAAATGAAATCAGTACATACTTCCACTTATGAGTGCTTTCCATACACTTTCCATTACTGTTTGAGTACATGTATAAAAAATCCTTTAGACTTTCAAATTATTTCTACATAAGTTGGAGGACATGATAAACAATTGTAAAGAATTGGACAAAGCTTTCAGGCTTTATCCATATAAATGTGAAGCCTGTAACTAAGAAACAGCACAGATTCTACATCCCTCACTGGTAGGTGTGCATCCTATGCATAACATCTTTTGGCATACCTTCTACATGTTTACCATTGTATAGCTTTGAATTAGTCCATTAATCTTTTTCTCACTATGCAGTGCTTTGTGATATATTCCCTTCCTTCACAAAATGAAAGACATAGAAAAAACGAAGACATAGGAAAAATGAAAGACATGGGAAAAAAGCAGCATCAGATCCCACTGAGTCCTGCCCATGTTACAATCCTCTGTGGCATAGGTGCTAAGAACAGTCACTACAGCAAAGTGTGTCAGCTCCTCTTACAGCACAGCCACACAGGCTGGGGCCTTGGGAATTCTATTCTGTATTTTAGTACATAGACATACATGGATTAGTGATGTTTGCCTTGAAAGAGTAGTGGCATCAAGTTCTTCTGGCTCAGTGGGATCTGTTAGCCTCCTCTCTAACATCTCTGTTGGACTGATAGTGTCTGTTCTTTGAGAGACAGTCTCAGTATGACTTGGCTCCATGTTTAGACTCTAAAATATTGGTGTCTGTGTGTAAGTGCCATCTGAGATGGCCAATGGAGATTGGAGAGCCAGAGTGCCACCCAGTAATCTAAACATCACTCTTGAGATACATAGATACCTACTGCCATTTCAGACTTCCTAGAGTACCTAGGACAGTAACTCAGAGTTGGCCAGTATTACACTGGCTATAGAGACCTCATCCCCTCAGCCAAAAAAAGACAGGCTGGAAGGAAAAGTCTTATGTGTTACACCCAGCCCTGAGGCTGTGTCAGCTTCATATGTAAAAATTCCTAGTAAGGAGGTTTTATCTTCTGAGAACTCTACCTTATGAGTTCACAGCAATGGCTAGCAGGTCTTGAAGATACTTGTTTTCTGTTCTGTTTTTATTTTCTTAGATTATGGAAGGAAGCCCTACTTGAGCACTCCTTAAGGACTCAATCAGTATACATGTAAATTGCTGACTGTTCTGGCCATGGTCCAGAGAACCACTTAGGCACATGCTTAAATTTTGCATTTCCTCCATAGGCATGGCAATGTGCCATTGACAACATCACGTGCTCTATGTACATGGAAGCTACCCTAGAAATAGTAAGATGCTTTAAACCCATGTCCCTGAGCTGTAGATAGGGAGCAATCATCACAGTGCCAGACAGGAGGTTATAAAGCTAACTTAAGCATTTTTTAATTCCCCTGATTCCAAAGATGTTTGGGTACCACTGTGATACCCAAAGAAAACAGTAAAGATACAGGGGTGGCAACATTGTGAACCCACGTAAAATCACATTTTCCATCAATCTCTACAGCAACCAATAATTCCTAACAAACATTAATGCCTTAGGAGAACAGAAATTTTCTGTTCAACCCAAGTCTCCATCTGTATTGCAAATGCCCTCCAAAGACCAACTTCTTTATGTCTGCTTTAGAGCTACTTGACACTAACCAGTTTTCTCTTTCTTAAGCTCAGCTACTCTTCTCTGGTACCCAGATACACTACACCATTTGCAGTATTCTTTAGGCAATGCGCTCCACTACAGTTTGCGTGGAGTACCTCCTCTGCTCCACCCTACCTCCTCTTTGATTCCTCTGTCTTTAGACATAGCTTTTAACCCCTTGGCAATCCCAATAGTACAGAGGGCTTTCTATTGATTTCTGGGAAAGGAAGAATGATGTTGCAAGGCTGGCAACATATTAAACTAAACTGTACATGTACATCAGAGGAAAAATATTCATGCCTTTGTTCATGCCTCAGCTCAGCTGAAATGAAAAAATACAGAGAATATTCACTTCTTCCCTCTGAATCTCATCAACAATTTCATACAAGTACTGTCTGAGTCAAATGCCAGCAGAAATAAAAAGGACTTTATGCATGGAAAAAGAGGATCATTCTTTGTTTTGTTGAGGGGAGGGAACTGTGTGATTGCAATTAATATTAGTTTTGAGCAACATAGAAAAGCCTCGTGGCCATATGGGCTGAAAAACAACATTTTCAACTTCTTTGCTGTTTTCCCAAGAAGAAGAAGGTGGCCAGATGAGGAGAAATACATTTTATGTTTCCATAGTAGTTTAGTAGTAGTAGTACTATATTAGTAGTATATTTCTATAGTAGTACTATAGCATAGTAGTAGTTTTCTTTTGTTATTTGAAATATTTTCTTAAAGCAGCACATTCATGATATGCTATTATCTTGCTGATCAGATGCTCAGATACTGAATGGTAAAGTATTGTTTGCAAAGGCACAATAGCACAGGTGGGTCACCTGATGAACAGCGGGAATTTTAGTATCCCTGTAGAACTAATGTTAGCAGTACTGGCAACCTGCAAGGTGCTGTTATAAATTTCCCAGATGGACTGCATTTCAACATCTGTATCTCCAAGGTCTTGTATATACAAGATATGAAGTCTGTATTGAGATGAAATAACCTGTAAAAGTAATTTAGTTTTGTATGAAAAACTAAAGTAAATTCAGCACCCCTCTGCTACCCTAAGAGATCAACAGAACTGGGACAAGTTGGTTCATGACTTAATCCTCATTTTCATCCAAACATAAGCTATGGTTTCATCTGGAGCAAGCTTTTCAAAGGAGCATTGTGACCTGCATTCATTTTAGTAAAGTTCTGAATCTGACATTTCTAACAGAGAACTAAACTAGAGCAGGAAATCCAATGTCTTCTGTGCCATCAGTCCAGCTACCACATTGAACACTGAGAGGAGGTAAAGCTAACCAAGATGCTTTCACAAGTACTTGAACTTAGGCCTCACCATGGTATGGCCATCAGCTGTAACACACAGTATATGGGAGGGGGATAGGGAGGATGGGGTAGTATTTCATTCCAAAAACCTCTTGATATATGATAAAGCCTGTGAAAAAGAGAATTTTATTAATTGTGGAAAACACAGTCAAGAGAGATCTCTTGATTGAAATGAACTGGTTTTTCCAAGATACTAAAATGGAAAGAGTAGCTGTAGATAAGCCATATCAGCTGTTGTCAGCACCTCTGACTTGGAAATTGTATAAAAAAATGAGGGGATAGAGACTCAAGGCAAATAAAATAAGCAGAGTATGACCTCTTTTGTTGCAGCTTAGTGAAGCGATAAAGGTAGCAGTTGATACACCCACCTTACATAGACGAGAAGATTTTTAGAGGTATTTGCAGAAAAAAGGGCTAATTAGGTAAGCAGGCCAGGCAGAATTATTCCCAAACCTCTTTCTGTTTTATTAATGTTTCTGAGTTGATACTTTTTGGTTCTTTTTATGGAGATGCTATAAAGTGAAGCAGACGTTTTGCATGCTCATTGTCGGTAACGAGCTCTAACAGATACATTACAGTTCCTTTCCTTCTTCTCTTTAGTATTCTTCAGTGATGTTTTCATTCAGCAATAGGACTGATTGATGTTTGCATTAACAGTCCTTTATTCATCAGGATTTTTTAGTAATGAAAATATATGTATTCATTTCTTGTCATTGTAAAATAACAACTGAAAGGTTGTCACTTCTAGAATATAAGGCAAGGTAGTTAGGTATGATTGACCACCAAATTATTCTAGCGAAAGATATGTTCTGATAGGACTAACTACTAAAGAAAAGAGTAACTAAAACATGTATATATGCAGGTGTAAAAAGGTTGTGTAAATTTTTTGATAGAGTAGATAGTGTTTGATGCTTGGCAGGAAATTAATTTCCACACAGGCACTTGCTGTGACAGCAAAGTGATATAACAGCCCCTGGTGAACATCCAGCTAATTATTGTATCTTGCTTTGCCATATTTTTTTTTCTTTACTGTAAATCATGTAAAGAAAGGTGGAAATCCATACTCCAGCTGCTGTTAGAAATATCTGTGGGAAAAAAAATATAAAATCCTTCATACAGGGATGAAAAATGTTTGCCTGAGAAAGGCAGAATGTTAGCATCACAATTAAAAATTAGTTTTTCGGGTTGGCAAACCTTTTTCCTTTGCAACAATGTTAAACTGTACTGCTTTAATGCCAGCAGGCCACTATATGGCAGTTGCTGTTTAAATGCAATGTAATAGGTAGCATTTCAGATTCAGAAAAACACATTCAGGAGCTGAGTTTGTGAAAGCTGCGAGGTTTCTGCTGGTGTCAGGAGTCTGAGCCAGAGAGAAAGAACCAGAGTGTAGAGAGAGTCTTAAAAGTCTGTTCTCCCCCAGGAGGTACCCACCAGTCCAGGAAGTATGGTGGGCAAAACGCTAGATTTGTGCATTCCCATCGCACTTGTACAGAGGCACTTGAAATGGAGTCCCTGATGGATGTCAACTTGGCAGATACCTTCTCCAGAAAGAAGAGAAGAGGTCTTTCTTCAACTGGACGTTTTACTAGAACCATACTCTACATGCTGTGACTTCAAGAAGTCCATAACCACTGCTGGTTTTGGCTGGTTCCTTCTAGATCTCACAGCAGAAGTGCACATCAAGAGCGTGCATGGAAGAAAAGGACCTTGTGCAAGACATCTGTGCTCCACACTGAAAGTATAAAAGGAAGCAGGACAAAGACAGTTAAGTTAAAAACAGAAGGTGAAATACAAACCTGGTTACAGTTTCCTATTCTAATGAAGCTTCATTTTTCCTGACCAGAGAATATCAACTGTGATTTTGTTTGTCTAAGATTATCTTTTTTTTTTCCCTTGTATTGATTTTGCTTTCTTTCAGTTGTTATTGTGGAAGAATTTTGGTATTGCAGATACCTTGAAAAAGAGTTTTCTGACAAAACCTGGGGTTTGGGGTGGGTTGGAGGAGGGGCAGGACAGGGAATTATTTAGTAAAAGCTCTGGTAGAAAACCGTTTAAAAAGGCAAAAAAATATAATTACACCAAGCCAGCCATTTTCTGATGGAACATCTTTAAGAAATATAAAAGGTAAGGTAAAATAAGTGGGGAAGAATAAGGAAATATGGGGGGGGGAACAACCGAAAAACAACCAGAAAAGCAAATGAAATATAAAGCAAATAACAGGGAATCTTACCTATACTTTTTTGCATTGAGGCATGAACAATCTATTCAAGTCTATGAAACAAATCAATGTAAGTTCATGTGTAACCTATCTGAGTAACAGATTCATCCTGATTCTTCTAGACAGCACTCGGCTGTCAATCCAATGAAATGGTGAGATCTAGTGCAACCCCACCCTACCTCCTCCAGCACTGAGAGATGCATGGTGGCACTACCATGGAGGGAGATGGAGAATACTCAGGGCATATGTGTATTGGCACAGGGCAGGCTCACTCAGCAGCCCCGCTGCCAGCCAACAAGGAGGTGCCCAGCTTTGTATAGAGCCTGAAATCTGGAGGTCTCCAGAGATATGCTCAACACATGGAAGCAAGAGCAGCACCTTTCCCTTTTAGTTGGAGAGACTAAGCTTGGTGATGATGAGTGTTGTTACAAGCAATTAAAGGTTAAATATAGGCAGACAAAAGTCAGACAATATACACACATATTCTCAGATCTTTTCATTCCCTCTTGTTATCTACATCCATTGCAGTTATTCCAGTTTCTTCCTTTTTCTCCAGTATAAATCACTTTGGCAACTTCCTTTAAATTCCCACCGAGACAGGCATTTAAATCATTTTCTGCAGAGGGGTGAACTTCACAGGGAAATTAGAGTAGGAGACAGCCTCTGCTCCTGAGATGTGGGTAAAAAGTCTCTGAAGGAGAGTTTACAGTGATTCATGAAAATGGAAGATCACACAAATTTCCCAATTTTTCTGCCATATTAAAGTTAATTGGAAACCACAGACAGATCCAACATGCTTGCTCCAGGTGTTTCTGAAACAGTTGAAATTCAGACCCTGCCACTGATCTCAGCCTGACCACTACTAGAGCTCTGAGCTTTCAAAAGGGTAATCCCACTGCAGCTCTTTGGAGGTATTTCAGGAGTGGTTTCTCCTTGCATTGCCTGTGCATCCTTACCAAGAAGAAGGGGAGGCTCAATAAGCTTCCTCAGGTTTATAACAAGGAGTCCATTTCCAAGTTTCTCAGCTCCATGATGTATTTACTTTGAGAACATGAAAGTCTAAAAGAAGATAAATTAAATGTTTGCTATTAGATTGTTTAATTTGCTGCTACAATTGGGTCAGCACTACTACTTGCTTTTATTGACAGAGCATAATGTTTTCTAACCTTTGAAGGGTAACCGTAGCATGTAAGATTTGGTTATAGATATGAACCAATTTCTCTAAACCAAAAATAGAGTATAGAACTAAAATCAAAGACAAGTGAGAATTCAAATTAGTCCTGAGACAAGAAAAAGTTATTCTAGGAGGTACCTATGGTGAATTGAACATCAGGTCCCCAGAAGGAAAACCTAGATCCTGGTCTGGAGGGGTCTGGAGCTGTTAGACACTTTGTCTCCTGATCCAAAATGTCTCTGCATCCTGTCTAACTGAAAATAGCTCAGAGTCAGCAGCTGTCAGGCACTTAGCTCCTACTAAACCACTTGAGGAACCAGAAACTAAGAAAATGATACCCAAACCCACCGGAGGAAACCAATCCAATAAAGCACATTTCATTCTCGTGTAACATGAGACATCAAACTCCTCACAAGTGCAGCAAAAGCTGCTTTCGTTTTTAAATACACTCTGAAGAGAAGTCCTGATTGATGGTAATGGCCACCCTTATCCTCATTTCAGCGCATGGTCTTCATGGCTAGAGCACTTGCGCAGGGAGGAAGAGGTTTGGTCTCCAGGTCTGCTCATCCTGGGGAATGAAACCCCTGTCTCTTCTTCTCTAACTTCCCTTCGACTGGAAAAATCCCAGTTCAAACTCCTTAAAACTGCAAGAAAATTGAAGCTGAGCTCCCTACTTCCTAAATCCCTACACAAAATGTTATGGTTTAAGGGTTAACAGCCTGAAAGGAAGGACAGGTGGTGTCTGTAGGACCCTGGGGGATCAGAGATCAGTACTGTTCCCTCCCCTTTCTGGCCACAGTCTAAAAAAAGCAAGGAGGCCCGAGGTTTTTGTGGGCTTTTC
This sequence comes from Mesitornis unicolor, assembly GCF_000695765.1. Lineage (NCBI taxonomy): Eukaryota > Metazoa > Chordata > Aves > Mesitornithiformes > Mesitornithidae > Mesitornis > Mesitornis unicolor. Next base: position 58,090 of record NW_010189057.1, on the reverse strand, counting down.
CTGGCTTCCTGGGCTGCTTCTTGTCGCATCTCAGGATGGCTGGGCTTAGCTCCATGTGCTCAGCAGCATCCACCACCATCCGCTCTCCGGCACCACTGCAGTCCCTTGTGACGAGTCACAGTGGCCATGAGGGACTGCTCGGACACTTCCACTCGGAGCTACTGGGATCGGGTTTTGTATATATTTAAATATCCTTTGTCCCTTATTAATTCCCTTTTCCTTTCCCCTGTTGTTTTCATTAAACTTGTTATAGTCTTAACTTCCAACTTTGTGTGAAGCATCTTTTCTCTATTCTCTTTTTTTTAATCCTCTAACCTGGGAGGGTGGGGGACAATAGAGAGAAAATCCTGCTCCCTAGGCTTGCCCTGAGCCCTAAACAGAGACACAAAATCAGGGGTGCAGTCACGAGAGATTGTCTTGTTTCTACCCACAAGCCAGCGAATGCTGGGGCCACCCCTCTGGGGTACCTCTCTCCATGCTCCTCTAGCCCTTGGACTTGAAGTCCATTCTCAGATTTAGCACCCAAAAACTAAGTGAGGCACCACCTAAGAGATTACATGCCTTTGAAACAAGGAGGTGCTGTCTAGTTACTTGGAAAAATTTCCTTTCAGTGTTTGTTTTCAATTATTCTATCTATCCTGGCTTTACATGCTCACTATCACATAGCCCAAAAAAAACATGTAAATGGTTTTGTACTATGTCTTAACTTCTGACATGTAATTAGCTAATTACTACTAGTGTCATCCAGACAAGCTAAAAGCAGAGCAAGGAAACATTTTTTCTGCATTGGAGAGTTTTATTTTAATGCCTAAGAACTAGCAGAGTGTAAGTACTTCCCAAAAGTGTTCATTATACAAGCTTTCAATAGATGAAAAGTTTCTGAAAACTTGAAATATGTTAGGCATAAAAAGGCCTTTCTGGATAGATAAAATTATAACGCTGGTTTATTTAACAACCTAAAATCAAAGTGGTAAAGACAGATTTCAAGATTTGCTCAGCTGAGAAGAGCTAAACTGAAAGGTAAGCAAAGATAAATTTCACTACACAAATGTCTCTTCTCTAAAGCACTCACTTGTCCAGTTCTCTTTAATTCTTGTAAATCCATATCATGAATATGTCTTGTTATACTAGTATTGTGAACGACTGTTTTTACAAAGCTACGTGCTTCTTTGCAGGCTGATACTGATTACTGGGATTGAAGTACGATCAGTTCTGACTGCATTTTTTAGATCTGTTTTGTGCTTTCTAAACAGCATACAAGTGGCTGACAGGTCCACTTAATACTTCACTTACAGGCTTCCTATTCCACCGCATTCCAAGTAGTGTTTTATTATTATATATTTCGTTAAAATAATGAGTAACGTAGTGTTGTTAGAACAAATTGTCCTTCATCAAAAGTGCCACCTAATGAACAATGATGTTGCAGTCATATTTTTCATTAAGGTTATTCCGCTGTTATCTCTGGTTTTTAGAATAGAATGAAAGTTGTTTATTCACTCAGTTAGTGCCTTGTAAGTCACATACAATGCCTGTTTGCCCTCAAAAAAAAATCTTACTGTTGCTTCAAGTCTATGTTCCAGCATTAGCACAATGCCTCTGCAGAGACTGGGGTCTCTTTGCCGTGGACAGTATGAAGATACATCACAAGAACTTCACACAGCCTGATCCAGCAGGGGCTGTCTCTGTTCCTGGGCTATTGCATGAGAAATATTTCAAAATGTGTGGGCTCTGAGAGAGCAGGACCACAGAAGTACCATCAGGGACTCTCCGTCTCTGTTTCTGAGACCTCCTCTGTGTTTCCTCCAGCAAAGGCTGGATGCTGCCAGGGGTTCCTCTCTGGGGAGTGCTGTTTCAGGTATCCTAGTCCTTTCCTGGACCCAGCACAATGTCTTTGCTGCAAAAAACATATGGCATAAAGCAAGAAATAACACATATAAAAGAAAGGTGGAGTGACTCATGCAAGGTCACAGAGCAGGCTAGGAAGCAAACCAGTACTAAAGCCCTTCTCACCTGACTACCAGCCCCACTTACTATGCTTGGCATGCATTTATGAGGGAGTTAGGATTCCTGCAGATCAGTCATAGCACCATGTGATGACTTCAATATGCATAATTCTATTTAATATGGCATATTTTGGCCCTCACAACTTCCTCCAGCCTCCCTCAACCATCCAGGAACTCAGCTGCCCTGTACAACTCACACTTTCCTAAGTAATCAGCATAACACGTTGAGTGTCAATTTACAACATGGTTGTAAATGGACAATCTGACACTTGCTTTCAATGAATTCTTGAAATCTGCTCTTCACAGGTGTTGCTAGTAAAGCAGCTTAAATCTTTAGTATGAGAAATGAACACAAATGCATTGATGAATAAAACCAAATAGTATTTAGTTTAAATGGAATGATCTTTGAATAGATACTCACACATAACTGCTTTTGGTTTTTTTGCCCGTTGTCAATACTTCACATGTTGCTATTTCTTTACGAAGTCAACAGCACAGAAAGGGATATAAACAGACTGTCAGACACAGTGCACGCAGGCCAAAGGAGCATAAAAACCTTTCTTTTTGCCACACTTGCACAAATCTTTCCACTATTGTAAATGTCACTGATGCTGTACTGAGAAATTATTCAATACAGTGGAACATCCTATTTCATGCTGTTTGATTACTGCAGTGTGGTGTTTTTACTATAGATTAGTACCTTGGAAAAGTGACTCGACTTGTGTGATTTGTTAGCTCAACCACTTCACTAGTAGGCAGTGGGCAAGATCTTAGGGGAGGGGACATAGCCAGGACAGCTGACCCAAACTGCTCAAAGGGATAGTCCATACCATATGACATCAGCTCATCAATAAAAGCTAAGAGAAAGGAGGAGGAAGTGTGAGCATTTGTTATTTACAACTTTTGTCTTCCAGAGCAATCACTATGCTTACTGAAGCTCTGCTTCCCACAAAGTGGCTGGACATTGCCTGTTGATAGGAAGTAGAGACTAAATCTTTTGTTTTCCTTTGCCTCCGCATGTGGCCTTTGCTTTTGCTTTATTAAAAGGACTTTATCTTGACCAACAAGGGGTTTTTTTCAGTTTGTTTCCTCTCCTTCCACCTATCCTCCTAAGGAGGGGAGTGACAGAGTGGCATAGTGGGCACCTAGCATCCAACCAAGGCTAACTCACCACAGTCAGATAAGTATATGATGGGCCACCAAGTAAGAGGTCTGCGATCAATACACTGATCAAACAGCAATTATTTCTCAACAAGAGAGGAGATCTCTGGAAGGTAAAGTTATGTCATGATTGTACACCTTTGTACATGAGCAGTAAGGACAAGGTTAACAGCACTGATGCTCACTTTCATTAAAACATGTTTTGCATCTGTCTTTTGGCTGATAGGGGATTAGGGAGATCTGTGGGCTACTAGAAAACTTTTTTAAAGCACAGCTCATCTTTTCTGAAGGACCTATCACAGCCTTGGTTGAAAAAAGCCACACCTGTTGCTGTTTGGGTGTTTTGTTTTGTTTTGGTTTGTTGGTTGTTTTTTTTCTGTAACACCACATATTTGTCACAAGATTGAATTTGGATTCATTTTTCCGCACAACTTCAACTTGTGCGGGCACTCATCCAGGCCCTCGGGAGAGTGGCTGCTTTCCACAGAAGCTGAAAGGTCCCACAGTCCAAGTAAAGCAAGCCATCTGGCCTAACCCTCCCTGAGACTATACTGTCAGTTTCTCTCCCAATGTTTTTTTACTGAATATTCATCCCTATAGAGCAGCTAGATCTCTTCTGGGCACCTTCTGAGCTTTTCAGCTCCTTCTCTTTGAGAGGGAGACTGGCCTTAGCTAATAGGAACTACTCTGAACAAGCAGCTTGGATAGGGACTGTTTCAATTTGGGACCATCAATCAATGACACTCCAGTTTCCTGGAGAGTCTTGTACCTTCAACATCCGGACTTGTCCTTATGCTAGGTACCTCAGGACAGGAGAAACACTTCCTGCAAAAACCCACACAGTTTTGATGGATTGCAACACATTTCCTTGTTTTGGATACTTTTAACTGAAAAGAAAATCATACCGTTTTTAATGCTAATGGCCACTGTATGGGTCATTACACTCAAGATGGATAATGTGGATGGGGCCAGTATGTACCAGAGGGGGCCAGCAGTATATTTGCAAGACACCCTCCATACCTATACACATACAAAGGAGTTCTCAAATATGCCTGTTTCAAAAAGATTGGTAAATGCAAGTCCCAAAGTTCTCCTTTACGTCATCTGCAAAGACAATGTAGATGAAGCATTTACACAGAGAGTAGGTAGACCACCTTAGAAAAGCCTACATGAAGGCATGGAAAGTATATTTGAGCTACAGTAACTTTGAGATTGTTTGAGAAAAAGGCAGCTGACATTTAAATTATGGAAACTGTTGCATTTTTATATGGTAACAGATCATCACTGCTGGTGTCTAAACAAGCATTTAGAAAAAAAGCTGTGCCTTGACTGCCTAACTTACAGATCAGAAGATCCAGTAGATGAGAAAAATATTTTATTCTGCCAACAATATTTCTCTTGCTACCTGGGTGCTGTTTCATCTGCAATAAACATAAATTCACTAAAAATCAAAATTTGGTATTTTTATACAAATTCAAGTTTTTGTCATAGCCTTCTATTTCTGAACCAAGCAGAATAGTCCCTCCAAGAAATGGTTCTACATGGGCCTTTCAAAATTATTACAAAAACAGCTTAATGTCTTGGAAAGCTTGAAGTCAGTGGCATAACCACTGTTATGCAGCTGCCTCTTCATGCTGCAAAATCGTTTCAGTATCATTTCCAGCACCTAGTACAAACAGTTGAGGTTATAGTGCTGTTCACAGTTCTCCTACACCTTCATCTGATGCCTTTTCTCTGCAGGTGGGTTATGGTGCTCATTATGGTACAGTGAATACTTGTGGAGGGTTCTTCATGTAATGAGCATCTGGAGAGCCGTGGGGAGAGGGATGCATTCTTGCTGCATACAGGCAGCAATGGGGAAAAGGTTACACTTCAAGCTGCTGATGCTGTTGTTGATACTGTTGATTACATTTTTCAGTGGAAACACTGTTATTAACAAAATACTTTCTTCACCTTTTTTTATTTCTTATGTCTCAAGAGAGCTGGCAGAGAAACAAGGGGAATTCATTGCTCACATATTTTAAACAGTAAGAGAGATGATGTTTTCAAATGACCTTTTTGTAACACATTTTGAGAAATTTGATCTATGCTTCACTGCAGAGTTTGCATTCTTTAAAGACTGTATCCATGTACTCTGGATTGTCAAGGAAATTTCTTTCTAGTGCAGTAGCTTTAAAAGGCTTGTTTGTTTGTAAATCTATGTACCAGTATTGGTCAATATTTTCCTCCAGTACTAAGAACTTCAAACATGACTTTATCTACCAGCTTAGTATTAATTAAAGGCACAGAGAGAACTTTGAAATGAGAGTAGTGTATGGAAAAGACAATTGCAGTTCTGCACAATAGAAAATACCATACTAAATGAGGGGCATCTGTAACTGAAGATACCTCACTATCCATTTCTAAGGCAGAAAAATTTTTTTACAACTGACCTCAAAAAGGACATTCCAGCTCAAGAAATGTACTAATGCATCTGCCCAATATTGATGGAAATATTTATTTCAAACAAAAATAATATATTTTTCATACACTGTAGATAATTATCCTTTTAAAAATACATGCAACATTGATTTTTAAAAGCCTGTGATTGCCACCTTTAAGATTCCCTTGTTGGCTAAGCTGACAAAACAGTTAAAAGTTAGGGGAGAATCTAGCCATGTGTCATGGCCTTTTCAAATACAATAGATTCTGATACTTCTCATTCTTTTAGTAGTCTACACAGTTTATAGACAGCTCCAAGCTGGAATTCCAGGGAAGATGCCCTATTACTGTTATACCCAGCCTTCATTAAACCAGCAGAGAGGTCATGCATCCAAAAGAGCAATCCACAATTCTTCCTGTAAAGGCTCTACCACAGCTGTTACACTGCACCCACAATCATGATTAAAACCTTCTCTCAGACTTGCTGTTAAATGAATACCCAAAATATTTTTCTCGTTAACTGTCTGAGTCTGCTCATTTAAATAATCATACAGTCCCCTGCAGATGCTTGCAGCCTAATGCTGTATCAGGATGTAATATAGTTGTGTGGCTGGTAAACATATAATGCTCTTTTATAAAAAAAAGTCAGAGGCATTTTAGAAGCACATTAGCAACTTACCTGCATTCATTTAGTTTGAAATTCTTCTGTATTTTAAAGAGAATATAAAAGTCTGATCTAATACTGAAAGTATCTGAAATTCCACACACTGTTGGATTGCAATGGTTTAACAGAGCAGCTTAACAAGTAACTGAGTTCATAGAACAGAAAATAAATGTAACTTAATAATTTAATTAAATGTCATTTAATATCACCAGTATAACTCAATATTAAAGTGGAATTTTTCCAGAAGTATAAATAAAAATATGTTATTTTTCAGAAAATTTTCCTAATTAAAGAATAGAGAAGCCTGGATTCTTTTTTAATCAACCTTATACTGAGATTTTACAATTTTTATACCGAAGTGCAAGACACAAAAAAAAATTCTCATACTCCCATACACAACCCAAAGTTAGGGTTGAAATACTCTTATCAAGACACTAAACATTGCACAAACACTACTTCTAATTACTTCTCTAACGATCCTGTTTTCTTGGGTCCCTTCCTTCTTCTTAAAGTCAGTCTTACCAATTTAGGATACAAGCAACTGATCCTGGTCATGTAATCTCATATAATAAATACCAGTGTAAAGGAAAGAGGAAAATCTCTGGCATTTTCTCAGCCTCAGACGCAGTTTTGCAAGAATCTGTGATGCTGTTATTCCTAAAGAATCGTATTACTACACTTACAGCTGTTTGTGAAAGCATTCTTTCTCCCTAGTTGCCATCATTCTGTTTAAATAACCATGTGTGTACGTGTGAATGTATGCATGTATGTACGTTTATATAAAATTATTTGCCGCAATGTAAGTGTCAGAATTAGAAGTATTCTAGCATTTGTAACATGGCCAAATTTTGCAATACTGTCAAAATTGCATCCGTTCATATAGAATTTTTTCAAACTAAGCGTCTACCTCCAGTTCCTTTATTTGAAAAAAAAAAAGTGTTGTGGTTTTTGCTACAGGCATCTTTATTCATTGTTTTGGAGATAACGAAATATGGTGAATAAACAGATGAAAAACAAAGCCTTCAAAAATAATCAAAATGCTGACCTACTCAGCACAACAGAGAGAAGTTTGAATGCAGTCCCAGGATAGAGTACAGCTATCGCTCTTTGTCAGGGAAGACAGGAGAGATGTCTGAGTATTGTGAGCAAAAATAAACTTCAGTTCTATCAGTGCATGCTATGGGAGCCCGAGCCAAGAATCAAAGCTGATTCTGATTGTGCTGTCACTGGTGCAGGATCTGCCACACAGTCTCTGAAGGGCAGCACCCCCAGCAGACTGGGCAATTTCTAGATATCTGGCAAAGGCAGCACAAGCTTGAGGGCAAAAGCAGCAATCTCATTCCCTACAGCTTGATGGCCCAGGCAGCTATCGTCTATGCTTATGCTCAGACCAGTTGTGCAGTATAAATAAGAGAAAGAAAAAGATTATCATTCTGACCAATTCATTAGATCTGATGTGCTCATCTGAACCTGCAAGTAAGCAAGCCTTGCCTGAGGGCTAGAACTGAGTGGGAGACAAAGCTAGTGACAGTGCTGTATTGTGGTAGGAAGATTAAAAAAAAACCAACATGAGGTCATACTAAACTGGTTGGGTTTTTTTTGTTGGCTAAATGGGTACAGCTATTTTTTAACAGAAACATTCAAGGCATACGATTGCAAGTTAGTACTCTCAGCTATACTGAAATCATATAAGAGAAATATAGCAGGACACTGGCAGTCCAGGAACTTTTTGGAATGCATTACAGACTTCTTTTTTTTTTAAAAGAAGGCTGGAAAAGCGTTTATCCAGAAGACTTTTCTGTATTTGATTCTTGATAATAGGGAGAAATGAGTTGCAAATATAGGTGGCAAAAGGCAACTTGTGTTCTAGGACCCTCTTGCCTCTCCTAGGAGAAGAAAAGGCGGAGTAAGCACCATGGTCTTCAAGAAAATTAACTTCCCAGTAGTGAAATGTGTGTTGTTACTTGCTTACAAGGAAGAGGAAAGTAAGGCAGAGAGAAAGTAGCTCCCAATTTTCTGCCAGCTGCAAAGCAGGGAAGCAACCCCACTGACAAAATCATCACCTCAGGCCTCTGCCTGCTGGGCACAGTCTGCTGGGACTGAGCAATGAAGGTGGAATCCTTCATGTGGAAACTGAAGTGCCTCATGCCATGTGACCCAGAAGACAGCCAAAAGCTGCCTCATATTCAGAGACTGATCTGTAATTGCAAATCAAAGAAAATCTAGTTTGTAATCGCAGAAAATAAGCACATTTTCTCCTGTCCTGAAGGGCAAGTTTTATTCAAGAAAACTTTACAGTATTGTTTGAAGCTGAACTGGTCTTTCATTTGCAATAAGGGTACTTGAGTAGAAGAAACAAAGGCATTGATTTATTCTTATGCCTCCTGCTAGGTTTTTTCTTTGACTAGTCAGTTGTCTAAGTGTTAAAGACATAGATGGTCCATAACTACTGCCAAGATTTTTCTAAATATTGTTGACAAGCTGAAGAGCAAGATCTTGTGTGGATAGTGGGTCAGACTTAGAGAAATCTCAATTCCAGGTTTCCAATGCATATCTGTGTTACAGATTGTAATTCAAGTTTGCCATTTATAAGTAACAATATCGCATACATGATTTATCAAAGAAATGATAAATAGAATCATTTTGGATCTTGAACAAGATGATGATGAAAGAATGGAAATGAGACTCAGAGAACCAAAATCAACCACTATTTTTGACAGAGATAAAAAAATAAAACCGTTCTTTCTATATCAAGGGACAGCAGTAACTGGTCTTATACATCCAACGAGATAAGGGGTTATATATTTTAAATATATCATGCAACCAGCTGTTTACAATTAAGAATATACCTGCTTTTTACTTTCAGCTACAACTTCCACAAATTATCCCTTCTTTCTCAAGTGGAGTTTGTCAGCAGTTGCAATAAGATAACGAGATAACGTAAATCATAAACTATCTGAAGAGATTAAAAATTTTAAATATTTTGTCTTCCTTCCTTCTTCTCCCCCAAAGGAACCATTCATTTAAACTTATTAAAATCTGCTTATTTTGTTGTTCCCTAACACTGAACAACATTCAGGGAAGGACATGAAACCAATATTCTGATCACCTAGGTGTGAAAAAAATATTTGTTCAATTTTTTTTGAGGGAACTCATTTGTGAGGGGTATCCTATACATCTGTTAGCAGAGTTGCAAGGCTCTGCTATCTTTTCCATGAATCCACTGAGCTATAAAATTTGTAACACAAATATGAGACTGCTACCTAAAATTCTTTTAGCAACCTGTCAAACTCCACCCTTTCATGAAAAGGTTGTTCAGGAGCCCGAACTGTGATCTGAGGCAAAATAAATCTGTCACAGAATATCGCTTGTGAAATACACCCTAAAGTTGTCTTACAAATAGAAACAAATTATGATTCTCTCTTACACCACACTGATGGAGAAAGAGTCATCCTCCTTGGAGACTAAGACAAAAGAGGATAGTAAATGATAAAACCTGAATAGTGAGACAGCTGTCCCAGCAGAAAGTAAAAAACAAGTTATGAAAAAAATGTGAGGAAGTTAGGACTATGTACTGCTATATTTGGAGAAAAAAAAGACCGAGGGAACTCAGAGCACGATGGGGAAGTTATAGATGTACAGAAGGAAGGAGTTTTCATGGCTTATGAACAGAGTATGAAATGAAGAAGAACTATCAAAAGCTGGTTGCACTGAGCAAGGAGCAATGAAGATACAGGTTGGCTATAGACGCAGAAGTTTGTCTGAACTTTACATCAGACTGGTAGCACACAGCACATAACAGCAGACAACTCTGCAAATCCACCATATCATGAGTGGGTGAAGGCCCTTCTTTACTCGGCAAAGCTGTTCTGTGTGCCTCTAGACAGACAAATTTTTGTACGTACAGTCAAGTCTTCAAATGAGCATCACCAAGTTTCATTGTATATTTCTACAAAGGAGAGATAGAGGTAAATAAGAGATCATTTATTCACTTTTAATTTCATTGTTCCTCATATGAGTGTTTGACATTTTAAGTTCACGTTTTTATAACAACTTACAGTTAATACCCTTAACTTGGCCACATCAAGTGAACAGGATGTAATTGCAGTTTAACACAGTCACATCACTCAAAACCAAGGCTGGTCATGCCAACCACTTAGCTTTTCCATGACACCATGTGTTTGTGCATACCACATCACCCATGACATCTCAGCAGATAAATGTGTTTTATGTTGCATTGGCACTACTTTCACACTTCTCACTTCGAAAATTCAGTTTGTCCTAGCATCATAGACTGCCTCAGTTTTCTTTAAGAAAAGGCTAAATTAAGGAAATCTAAAAGTTACTAAAAGACTGCCGTGACTTTGATGCCTGAGATCTCCAGGACAGAAACACAGGTTGTCTATCCCACTTGGAAGAAGGAAGCAAACACATATGTGCAGAGAATCACAGCTATGGTATTAAGCCTAAATAACAAAGAAATCTTGCAAGTATGGGCTTCAGATCTGTTTAGGTTTTGTAGGGCTGTTGAATCAGAGTATTGTGCCTAGAGGTGCCTTTATTGAGAGGCCCCATCTTGTAAAACATGGATGATCATGGTATCATTATATGTTTGTGTCCATTTAAAACTATATGGAGGATTCCCTAGCTCCTTGGTACTTCCATAGAATCCCACAGTCTAAGGAAAAGTCCTCCATGTTTTGAGGAAACAAAAAGGATTTTCCTCTCTTCTTTTTTTAGAGCATAATTGTAGCTCTTTGAAGCTATTCAGGGGTTCGATATGTTACCATTTCTAGCAGAACCAGCTTCTGGTGCCGCACTAGAAAAAATAAGATAAAGACGACCAAAGAAATAAATATTGTCACTTAAAATTTTCTTTCCAAAGATATGGCAGGCAGGAGTAGACAGATGTATCGTTTACAATGTGCAAGAAAGAGAGTAATGAGTTCCTTCTAGTAGTCATATCTTGCCAGAAAATATCCTTCTTTCCCCAGGAAAAAAAAATCCATCCAATTTGCCCATCAACATCTGTATTATACATTTTTATATTGTAGGAATAGAAGAGCTTGTCAAATAATAAACTGTTAGAACTTTTTTGTGTTTTTTTGTCAAATAGGACAGTTGATCCATAGTGCTCGCCCACTGAAATGAAAATTTTGAAACTGCAAAATTTAGTAAAAGCTAACTTAAAAATGCAAAATAATGATGGTATTATGCCTGTAAACATTTGAAGCATTGCAACATAAAAATTAAAATCATTTGAAGAAGTCCATGTTTACAAAACAAGTAGACAGAAATCATGATTTTATTGTCCCCAATGAAATCTAACAAACGAGGTCAAGGCTGGTTTTGACAGTTTCTTACCGTACACAGTGACCTTGACCAGAAAAACATCCAAGTTTTGGGGCTTTTTTTCATGCTTACATTTTCTAGACTCTCATGTCTCTATGAGTGCTCAGTTTCATAATCCAGAAAGATCCTTTAACTGGAAGAAGCATCATGAGATCTTCTGTCTACTCTTCCACAGCTCATTTGAACTGGACAGGACCAGGCTGGATTTGGGCTGGACCTGGGCTGACCTGCTAAAAATCCACTCTCACCAATAGACACACCAAACAGCTTTCAGCTGCTTCTGTGTGACTGTTCTGCCCTAGCACTGGTGCCACATCCATGACTTGAGGCTCCTCCTTGAAGCTACTGAACTCCAGCTGTTTACTGAGAGCTATTCCCTAGAGTTCATGCACTGTCAACATCTAGTCCAACTACCTATCCAACTTTAATGTTCCAAATATATATCTTTCCAGAGGTGGATGCAGAGAAGTAGTCCTCTGGGCTGTATCTCCTGGAGTTGAGCAAATGCATTAATCACTGCAGAACTGTTTACGTGACTGTACTTCCACAAGCAGTAGGGCACAGAGAGAGCTCTCTCAGACCGAGGAATCCCATTGAACCCAGACAAAGTGAGAGTGCGAAAAGCTTCTGACAAGAGGGAGGCAGCTATCAAATGTCTTTTGTGAAGCCATCTGCTCTTTGCTGTTATCTATCAGAGCATATATATACCTAAAATGAAAGATATTCTTGCAAATAAATCAACAGGGTTCATACTACTGTACAATAGTGACATAATTAAGCATGTCTTGAGAAAAAATAATGAATATGTATTTTTATTTTTACATATGTATTCACACAGAAAAACAAAATTATAGACTCTCTCCTATAAAAAAATAGAAATGGTCCAGTAGTTCTTCCTTAATAAGTTAATTCTCTGCAGTCATGCATGATCAGAGGGACTCAGAATGCTTTCAAAAAGAAACATGCATTTATCCTGAAAGTCAAAATATACTAGTTATTAATTTTTTATTCTCCTTGCTATTTGCTCCAGGAATTCAAGGTCTTTTAGTTTCATATTTTCAAACCAAGATCTTTGAAGTTTCTTTAAAAAAATTAAACCAACTATTTTCATACAGTCTCATGATTCCAGCAGATTTGGCTTAAAGTATCAAATATAACAAAATTCAGATGAAATCTTCTTGCTTAATATTAAAGAAATAATATCTTGACATATTTACTAAGAGAATCAATGGATTTGAGCTCAATGAGTCCAGCACATAAAGGAAAAATCAGAATTGAAATCTTATCACTAAAAAAGTCCTGGCAAAAGTTGCTCCTAAAGTGATCACTTCTATTGTGAGATGAAGTTTTGGCTCAAAGGAGATGTAAGGGCACTGAACACTGCAGCCCACATGAACTTCCTCTCTTTTCTAAAATGCAGACTGGCTGCTCTGAGCCACCTGACCTTGGGAGTAACTATTGTGCTTCTAGCTTCATCTATGCCTGGTTCTTCCAGACTTTGCAAGAAGCTTGAACACACGCTGCCAGACCAAAGATTGGTCCTGAAAGGATAGGAATCCTGGACTACTAAGCAGTTCTGGACTTCTGACTGGGTTTGGACATATGCCTATTGACAGACTAAAATTAAAGCTAGAAAGGTGTTTTGAGCATATTATTTTGGGTTTTTATAATGTTTTATGGCAATTTCTCACAAAACTGAGATGACTTCTAAAGTTAAGATACTTCTCTTAAAACAAAAGAATTCTCCTCTATATCACTTCAGGAAGAAAGGTGTTCAATAATTCTATATGAAAAATACCTTTTTGTTGCTATTTGTAAGGAACTTTCATATATACATTTATTATTACTCACTTTTGTTGTTGTAGAACCTCAAAGACTCAGAATTAAGGCCTAGTCTGTATGGAGGGCAGTAAGTAATAAACCAAAAGGCAGAAGTCCTACAATCAGAGTATATGCACATCCACTTGGAAAGTATTATTGTGAAAGGAATTATATAAGATACTAAAAGGAGCTTTTTTTTTTTGTTTCCTTTATTTTCTTAAGATGCTTATTTAGAAATGGGTCACTTAGGCTAGCAGATGTTTCCTCAACACAACATATTTTTGCCACTGATGAAGAAACCTTTCCAATCAACTCCCTCGTTTTAGTAATTATAGTTTATTAATCCATTTTATTTCTCAGACAGAACAATTGACTAAAAATTCCAGTTGTTCATCTGTGTTTATCCCCACCTCAAATTTGTACAGATAAACTGCTACTGGGAATTTTAGTTCTGTCCCAATAAAAAAATATAAACTTCACATGAATGTGCAGTTTCAAACCACTAGAAATTATTCAGGGAACATCACTTAGCTGGTTTACACACCAGAATGTAAATGAGACCTCCTTTTTTACCCTGCTACCAGTAAAGCTGAGGCATTCACCACTTTCATTTCACTTCACTCCTTTTTTTTTCAGTTGCCATAGGAACCAGGGTGCCAGTCAGTCTGCAGAAGAGGCTGCCATTGCAGGTGGTTTGCAGATAATGTATTAATAAATGGGTAAATAAATAAATAAATAGGACCCACATTTTCCTCAAAAAGCACTAAAAAGCACATCACTTTGCATTTGCTGTTGGCTTGTGTAATCTGGTTACTGAGACTTTATAGAAAGCATTTACTGCCTTAGAAAAAAAGCATGTGTGTATTTCTTGTACCTGGCAAGCCCGTTGTGTATATTTACAGCCTTCTCTATAACAGTCAACTAAAATAATGAAACAACGTAAACCAATTCAGTTGAAGAGAATGAATCCTAAAAGGAAAGAGAGTAAGAGAGAGAATGTACATGCACATGCATGCAACTATTGACTTACTTATGTGCATGTTCAGAGTATGTGCCTGGGATTAATAACAATAACTTTGTAGGAAGTGAAGGGACTGTACGGCTTACAGTTGTACCTAGAATGCCTCTTAAGTCTTTCCAGTATAGAGAAAGCTCTACAGTTATTGCTGATTTAGGTGTTCATAACATTTTAATAAAATTTATACATCTTTTCTCTTCTGTCATGGTCCTGATTCCCCTCATATTTCTCATCAAAATTAATGTTAGTGTTAGACTTCTAGGGATTAAGTCATCTGTTAGAGTTCTCCCAGAAGACTATTTGTCCAACTCATAGATTAAAATACAGTTTCCACTCCAGCAGATTTAAGAATATTTAAAAAACAAATTAAAAACCCCAAAACATGAATAACCCATATTGCAAACCAGTGTAAGTCTGAGGGTTTGCAAATACTTATATTTCAATGAAAAAGATGTCTTTGGGCTTCGCTAGTAACCTAGTTATTGTTCAAACTACCATGTGAAGAGTTGCTTTATATTGTCTTTATTTGTTACATATATGACAGCAGTAGTGAGACAGGCCTCAGCCTCATGGTTTTAAGGATGCCAGAATAGTGGAAGGAAGCAAATGTCACTCCTTTATTCAACAAAAGCAAGAAGGAGGACCCAGGGTACTAGAGGACAGTCAGCATCACCTCAGTCCCTGGGAAGACAATGAAGCAGCTAATCCTTTAAAACATTTTTAGGAACATGAAAGACAAGAAAGTCATCAGAAGTAGTCAACATGGTTTCACCAAGGGGAAATCATGCTTGACCAACCTGGTAACCCTCTACAATGAAATGACTGGCATGTGAGATGAGAAGAGCAGTGGATATTGTCTGCCTTGGCTTAGTAAGGCTTTTGACAGAGTCTCCCATAAGATCCTCATAGAAAAGCTGTTGAACTATAGGCTGGATGAGCAGACAGCAAGGTGGATTGAAATCTGGCTGAACAGCCAGGCCCAAACCATGGTGTTAAGTGGCACATAGTCTAGTTGAAGGCTAGCAACTAGCAGTGTACCCCAAGGGTCAATATTCAGTCCAGTCCCGTCATCCATTTTCACTAAAAATCTGGACTATGGACTTTAGCGTACCCTCTCCAAGTTTGCTAATGACACACAAGTGGAAGGCATGGCTGATACACCAGAGGGTCATGCCGTCATTCAGAGGGACCCCAGCAGGCTAAGGAAATAGACTGAGAGGAATCTCTTGAACTTTAACAAGGAGAACAGCAAAGTCCTGCACCTGGGGAGAAACAATCCCATGCACCAACATATTCTAGGGGCTACCCAGCTGGAAAGAATCTTTGAGGAAAAGCACGTGGCTGCCCTGAGGGAAGTTGAAGATAAGCCATCAATGTGCCTTTGCAGCAAAGAAGGTCAATGATATCCTGGGCTGTATTAGGCAAAGTGATCCTTCCCTTCTGCTAAGCACTGATGAGGTCATACCTGAAGTGCTGGGTCCAGTTCTGGTCTCCTCAGTACAAGAGAGACATGGACATACTGGAGAGAATCCTTAACAATGGACCACAAAGTTGATGAAGAAGCTGGACCATCTCTCCTATGAGGAAAGACTGAGGGAACTGGGGCTGTTCATCCTAGAGAAAGGAAGGCTCAAGGGAGATCTTGTCAATGTATATACTTAAGGGGAAGGTGCAAAGAGGATGGAGCCAGGCTCTTTTCTTTGGTGCCCAGTAACAGGAACAGAGGCAATAGACACAAACTGAAAAACAGGAGGTTCCCTCTGAACATCAGGAAACACTTTTTTACTGTGAGGATGACCAAATCCTGGCACAGGTTTCCCAGAAAGGTGGTGGAGTCTCCATCCTTGGAGATCTTCAAAAGCCATCTGGTCACCATCCCGGGCCACTGTCACTGTCCCTGCTTGAGTGAGGGGGTTGGATCAGATGGTCCCGTCCAACATCAACCAACATTCTGAGATTTTGTGACTGTAAGAAGCATAAAATCATCACCTCTCCCTGAAAGGTTTATCGTTTCAGGCTTCAATCCAACAAAGTGAAACAGCCATTGCCATTAGAATCAGTGACACTCAGCATCTCCTGCAAAATCAGGCCTATTTGGTAAAAAGTTGACAGAAAGAAAGTCTCTCAAGTTTTCATTGTCAGGATATGGGATATCTTTGTCATTTTCTGTCACCAAATACATCACCAAGTTTATAAAATTGCATCACATTATTTTTGTGACTATTAAATAAGTAAAATTACAGATATATTCCTCAATCCTTTCTTATCCACTGTTATTTCAGAAATGCTCCTGAATTTTACTCTACCGTTCTGAGAAGGAGAGAAAGAAATCTTTTTTACTCTGCCACACACAAAACAGTTTGAAATCCTACACCAATTGACATAAACAACCTAAATCATAGTAGCTGGAGAACACTATCAACAGCTTTTTGCTCAGAAGATGAATGGAAATTTCAGCAGAAGTTTTTATTGGAAAAGGCAACTTCTCTTCCTCTTTCATCACCTTCCACCTGTCCTAGTTCTTGCTCCTGAAAACCCACTGGAAAAATATTAGCAGGGAAAGTAACTAGGGGAACATTTGATGCACATATGTCCATGTTCTCAGAATTGGTTCATGGTTTATCAATAACACAAGTATTACATTTTCTGGTTCACCATTTAACAATAGCCCCTCTCCTCTTTACCTAGTGAGGATATATCAAGCTGTAGCCTTATATGTAGTACCAAAAAGCATTCTTGTCCTGAAGGTTACAAAAACAAAACAAAACAAAACAAAACAAAATAAAACAAAAAAAACCCAACCAATCAAACAAAGAAACCTCTCACTTACCTGCATCCCTGGGGCACAAAGCTGAATTTTGTTGTAACATAAGAGCGAATTTCAAGGATGTGCTGGGGAAGGAGGAAGAGAGGTATGAGAAAAAACAGCATGAATTTTGGAGATGGGAAGTTTCAGAAGGAAAAGAAAGACTGAGGAGGTGAGGAGAGAGAGAATTGGAGATGTTCTGTTTCAGGAAGGGAGCCAGCAGAGATCAGGGTATTTCAGGGGATTATAGGTATCATGGGCCTTTGTGCAGTGTTAGGGGATCCCTACACCTTTTGCTCTCTCTTTCAATACTTTCAGCCTACCTCACTCTTAAGGTGTTCCCTCCTGAATTACAGGATCACAGTTATAATTCTTCCTCTTACCATTTTGCCCTTTGTAGGCAGCTTCCTCCTCTGCTAGTCTATTGCCACAAGCAACAGCCCATTTGGCTTATGATTGCTTAATTTTTTATATTTGGTCCCTAAGCAAATTGACAACTGTTAACACAGGAGGATGAGCTTGATGAATTCAGTTATGACCCAGCATGGCTGGTCATAACTTTTGGTCAGAAAATTTTTAGAAATAGTAGCACTGGTTTTAGGGTGTGTTATTTTAGGAACTTCTCGGCAGGAAGTTGAATTTTAGAGATCTAGTATGAACTGCCTAGCAAAAATAATAAAGCAGTGGAAAATGTGGATATATATATATAATACATAATTAACTGCACACTACAAACTGTTAATCCACGGATTTTCTACCTTCTTATTCCAGAACTGATCCACGACTCATTGCTTTTACAGGCATCCACAGACTCTCGTCTTGTTGGAGGTAGGCCATTCATGAATGCCACAAGCCTACAGAACTAGTTGAAAAATTGTAATGAACTCTCCATAGATACACAGTCTTCTGTATCTTCAACCATTAGAGAAAAGATTTGACACCACAAGTTGTAAAATACATTCTAGAAAAGGCAATATGTATACAAGATAGTAAAACAGGTCATTTGTGTAGCAAATTTCCAGAGGTAATTTTTACATTCTAGTGAGGAAAGATAAAAGAATTTTGCAGAATGAATCAAATTATGGAAATCAAAATGTTGACCTTGTATTACTTTTACATGAGACCTTTTTTTTTAAGCTCTGCCAATGGAGAGTTTCTGGAAAAGGCAAACAAACTGTTGGCTCTGTTTTCATTATTTCTATCTCATTTCAGTCTGGAATGTTACTTGAATGCTGAGACCATTGCACAATACAAATTGTGCAGAAAAACCCTCATTTCTGAAAGATAAATGGGCTGTTATATATTCAAGCAAGCAAGAACCTACAAAATTTTTACATGTAAATGGAAAAACACTTATGTTGGTGGAGAAATCTAATCCACAGTCTTTTGTACTATAACCATCTACCCACTAAGAAAGAAGAGTTGTCAGAGAAGTATTTTAACACTGAGGTTGTCTGAAGCTCCAAAATACTCTTCTTTTTCTCCTCTCATGACTACATATGTAGGAATTTTGAAGTAGAATGTAGGAATTTTTTGTTTTAGGTTTGACTTTCTGGTCAACAAAGAAAGAAACCTCTACTGTGGATCCCCATTTAGGCATAGATTAGACTGAAAGAATGTCACCCTTGCAAAAAAAATGAGGCCCTTGAACATTAGTAAAAATGGAGACAGTGCTGAGCATCTCTGAAATATATTCACCTCATGATCTGCTACTTTCATTTCAGATGCAAGAAAAGCCTGAGCACTTGGAGTCAGGTAATCCAAACTTTGATTTAATTTAGATTTGGACTCTGTTCA
This sequence comes from Mesitornis unicolor, assembly GCF_000695765.1. Taxonomy (NCBI): domain Eukaryota; kingdom Metazoa; phylum Chordata; class Aves; order Mesitornithiformes; family Mesitornithidae; genus Mesitornis; species Mesitornis unicolor. Next base: position 39,047 of record NW_010189057.1, on the reverse strand, counting down.
TGTCCATCTGTACTTAAAATGAATGTTAAAGAATCTGGAAACAAATATGGATTAGAATTGGCAATCTTCATCTGGGCAACGATCCCCTGAAATCAGTATAAATGTGCCTCAATTAATTTTCCAGGCTGGAACTTACTTGGAATTAGAGATCATAAACATCTGCTGCATGTTCTGTAATATTAGTCTGTAAAATTTTCTCAAGAGACAATCTTAAATATGTAGTGTATGCCTTAATGAGACTAGAGGAAAACTTGGTTTTGATTTGTTTTCAAGTTCATAAGAATACTGATGTCATAGCCTAAAATGGAAAAATATCCTGTTATGTTATAGAGCATTATATTGCATAATTTAACCACTTGCTGAGATGAAGGAGAAGATACAAGGGGCCCTTGGTGGCAGTTTCCACACTATTATATTTTCATGACTTGTTTTTTAAGACTGGTAGAACTCTGGAAAACAGATGGAAGGGGACTGTGCAGTCCTGCAAGTTTCCAGGAAACCATGATTATATAATTTATATTAGTCCATTCACCAAAAGGCCAATTGCTACTGTAGACAAAAATAAGACAGAAGAACCTTCTGAGGGGGCAAAAGCAGAACAGATGCTCAGAGGGAGATGATAGCTTATCAGAGGTGGGGGTAGTTATGGAGAAGTAAGATAACTGAGTAGCAGCCACTGTGAGAATAAAGACTGCCAACCTTCACTGCCCCACACCTGGAAGCTTTTAAAATCAGCTCCACCAGAGAATCTGCCATTTTGGAAATGCTAACGCTTGACTTCTCAAGTGGGAAACACATACAGTTCCCTGAGATTTTCATTAGGAGAACATCTGCCTACTGAGCAAGATCAATTAAGGAGGAGATACAGAGAGCACTGGTCCTCTCACCAGACTTGGGTATAGCATCATGGCTCAGCAAGGGTGTACTAGGGTTTGATATCTCTTCACAGCTAATGTTTCGAAACTGTTTGCCTTGTGTTTTGATTGATCTTCTAGGATATCCTTGCCTGTGCTTTTTAGTGGGCATTTCCAAAGGCAATTTTGAGGCTAGTGAAGTTATTCCACGTTCCCTTCCTACAGTCCCCAGGAAGAAAGAGGATTCTCCACAGAAAGCACCAGATCCTACTGTACCCATTCTCATTCACCCTTCAGAGAAGTCTTGCTTTCCCGATGGGCTATCAGGAGACCTCAGGGACATTTATCTCATTAGTAGTCTGCAGTGGCCTTTATGAGAATTCTCTCCTGGTTTTGTAAGTTAAACAGAAACC
>NW_010189057.1:0-37749 GCF_000695765.1 Mesitornis unicolor | reverse complement strand
CCTGCTCTAAGCTGACTGGTGTCAGTGGAGTTTTGTTCCAGTTCGAAATTCAATCCCATCACTTATATTTAGTCTAACTCTGGACTAAGTATTATTTATTTTTTTAATTACCATACCATTTAATTAGCTGTATTCTTTCAAAACACGCCTGAGGCCTTTTCCTTTCCAAAAGAAAGAGAGTGTGTGATTTTCTTCAGAAACATCTAAGTGACTTAGGAGTTGAAACCTCACTGAAAATCAGTGGATGGCTTCTGAAATTCAAAATAATTATCCCTCGTCTAGTAGTTAACATGAACATCAAATACCTGCAGCATCTACATTCAATACACAGAATGATGTCAGTCACCACACCACTGAACCTATCCATAGACAAGTAATATATTCAGGAGCCAATTTGGTCTGATATTTTAATTACAGCCCATGTTAATGTATTAAAGCCTGATGTTGCTTTCTGTGAAGAGGCAGGGGGAAAATGGGAACACAGTAAAACTGGAACACAGTAATCCTGTTTGCTGTGCCTGCCACCTACATTTAAAGCCAGCCGTGTAATATATTTTTGGCAACCTACCTATGCTATTTCACTTACATTTGATGCTCTCTAATATAAGCACTAAATGACTTCAGTATTTCCTGGAAATGCAACAGCAGTGAGCACCAACGGCTCCTCGGATTCAGTAGATGGCACAGTACCATGAATATCAGTGGGAGACTCTGCGCTGCCTTCCATAGGCTTTGGATCTCATCCATAATGAGAGCATAAATTTGGAAAAACTTTTCCATAGCTACTTCAGTTTCACATGAAACACATCAGGGACGGAAGCAGGGGAGTGCCAGCTCTCCGCATTGTGGTGGCCTGGGAAGTCTCCTCCACCCTTCCTTTGGGAATTACCTGAACAAAAGCAAGATGAAAAACTTGACTGTGCATCTGAAGCAGAAAAAGGAAAGGGAGGCTGAAAGAGCATAGCATAATTTTGGTATTTTAGAGGGAAGTAACAGGCATCAGTGTATTTTTTCCTTTCATGAACTCAAGTATGAATGCTTTTTGCAATCTCTGCTCACTGTAAGATAAACATAAGAGCTAGGGAAGAAACCTAAAAAAGTAAGACTGTTAATTTGAGCATGCAGAGAAGCAGTAGATTTCTGCAGGCCTTGCTGCCTTGTCCCCAGAAATATGTTTTTTTCTTAGCAGCCACAGCCATACTGACCTTGACTTCTATTTAAGCGCTGCTAACAGTGGTTTGACAAAAGCTTGCTTTGATTTATTTCTGGATTCCGAGCTGAAATAATAATTTCTTCTTCCCACTGATGCAAGTTTTATTCTGCTTCTACAGCTACATACAATAAAAAATAAAAAACCAAAAGACCCAACAACAACAACAACAACAAAAAACAAACAAAAACCCAAACAAAGAAAAACAAACAAAAAAGAACCTAAAACAAATGAGCCTCAGTGTTAGGTGTAAAAATATGTTACAGACCAGCTTTGACATAGCAAAACTATGTGAATAAAGCTCATCATAAGCAAACATCAAAAAAGATGGGCAATGAAGCATAGTGGTGTTTGAACCTCTAAAAGTGAAGTGTAAGCCAGGCTGCAACAAAAAATCTCAGCCTGTATTACTGTATTTTGTCACAGTTAACAAGGTTCTTTACCTCCTGGATGTTTTTATGTTCAGGACAAGGCAAGTCTTCCCACACAAAAAATATCACATGCTGCAGAAAAATACTGTTGTCTGCTGCCACTGGCCACAGAGGATGTGCATCCTGCAGGACCTTAGAGAAGTCCAGAGTGTTGAACCAGACTGGTTGAGGTTTTGTCTTCTGTTTGTCAAAGACACAGTACACTCATACAGCCACAAGCACTTAATAAGGAAAAGAGCCATAAGAACTTTACCAGCCTGTTCAGACATATCCAGTAAAAACCTGTAGATAAGTTAGGTTCAGATAATGAGAGAACCACAGAGAACTTGCATATTCTGCATAAGGAATCATACCAAAATCTATGCTTTTAAGTGAAATACGTTATTTGCTATAACAGCTTTGCAACATTTCTAAGCAAAAATTATCACGTATGCATTACAAGTAAGTTTTGAAAGCTAGCGAACCGTCTCTCAGTTCCAGGAAAAACCCTGACAATACACAAATGAAAAGAAGAAAATAAAATTTCTTGCAAATGTTTCATGTACCACCAACCAATTGTCATGCTCAGAAAGGCATGGAAGAAAGGGAAAATATGCAATTGCAATTGCAACTTATTGCTTATTATTTGATTGAGTGAATTGTGAATGGTTCAAGGATTTGTTTCACCTACAATTAATGTAAAAAATTTTCACATATTAAAATTAAGAAATCTATCAAGGATCTAGATTTCTTGTGACACTCCTGATACAAGACTTTACTAGTTGCAGCTTATTTAAGGATGCCTTTACAATGCTATTTCTTTTCTTTTCACTGCCCTAAGTGGGAAAAAATGAAAAGTTAAAACCCTTATCTCTAATGGAGGTAAATATTTTTATTCCCTCAACACTACATATGTAAAATAGATTTCTATATAAAGTGCCTATTCTTTAATGTGGTATTATTTCTACTATTAACCTCTTATTTGCATTTGTTGATCACAATACCACAAATGACCAATACATTATTTTGTGCAATTAACTGGGACCTCCTGAATACAAAGTGAATATAGGAAAGAAAAGGTTTACTACAAAAATTAATAAGTTATTCATATAAATGTTAATAATGTAAGTAAGCATTAATTTGAGTTGCACTTGCAGAGTAATTGTCTGCCTGAAAAATAATTACCTTATTTTCAGTGTCATCCAGCTGAAAACAATCTCTATCAAAATGTCTTTCCTTGCAAATACAGAATCAATATCTCTACATTTCAGTACTTCAGAAACCTCCCTTTAGAATCCCAGAATCTTTTCTGTGAAAGACTTCTGAGTTTTTACCCTGCTTGTCATAAGGCAAGACAACACATAATTCTTGAGATGAACTGTATGTCTGCCTATAAGTCTGTCCTGCTAATAACTCTTGAAGTTAAACTCTGGTGGTCGTCTGGTCCAAACCCTCTGCTCAAACAGGGCCACCTAGAGATGGTTGCACGGGACCATGTCCAGGATGGAGGCTCTGACACCTCTCTGGGAAATCTGTGCCAGGACTCAGTCACTTTCACAGTGAAAAAGTGTTTCCCCATCTTCAGACAGAACCTCTTGTGTTTCAGTTTGTGCCCATTTTAACTCACTTCGGTCGCATGTGAAAGAAAAGTCTGAAGGCTTCTCAAAGTGTTGTGAAAGTTACTAGCAAGGAGAAGGGAAAGGAGGATCCAGTCCAGTAGGGTAAAAGAAATCTTCATCTATCAGTGAATCTAGTCTTGTCAAGATCTATAAGTATAAACCTATGAATATAAATTTTACTAGGACTATAATGGCTTATTTCAGTGGAAGGCAAGTGTGTAACATAAACATCTTTATTCTTCACCAAAGTGGAAGCTTTCTTGGTACCTCTTTGTCTCAACTGCTCACAAACAATCAGTTTTTCAATAACTATAGTAAGTGTTGCAGGGTAAGGATCTATCAGGTAACCATGCAGTGTACAGCTGTCCAGGTTCTGAGACAGTGAGCAGGCTTTGAGTCTCGGGAATTTGTGGTAGTGTTCTTAGTTTTGATTTGCACAGAACTTAGCACAGAGGTAATTTTGACAGTTGAGGTGAAAGGAACTTTGTTCCTGTTAAAGTCACATCTCAATGCAGCCTTTCTCCCTTGGAACTAGACAATTATAAAGTGATAAGATTGTTTATATGATCCCTGACCACCATATTTCAGGACTTGTATAAACTGAGAAAGGTACATGACCAGAGCTTCAATACCACTGGTTTCGTCTCAGTAGAAACCAGCCAGAAAGATATTTACAATAACTCAGCAGAGAAGCAAGGATAGTCTCAGAGTACACATAAGTAAATAAGTACCTGAAGTTACAAGGTGGTTTACTTGTACCTTTCCATATTACTGAAGTTTGGACAAAATTAACTGTAATCTGTATTCTGTTCCACTTATTGCTTAGGCTTTGCACTGCAGTAGTTTTAACACACTATATGCACAAAGAACAGCATGATTAGGAGTTGTCAGATGCAGTTTTTACCTTCTATTATCCTCTCCCTGATTTTTGGCACTCAGCATGCATGGACAGGCTGAGGTTGGCCCTGTACTTATTTGGCCAAAAATTGTACCTTGCTTCCTTGTTTAGTGATTAGAGCAGACAGCAAGTTTGTGAGAGCCTTGGGATTGTGTCTCTGGCCCAAGGAATATTTACTTATTCAGGAAAGAGATTGAGAGAGACAAACTTGAGAATTATCATTGAATAGTTTCACACTGTCAGATGGAGGGTATAGTTATCTGTACTGTGGAAAAAAACTAGAGAGAATTTGAACCTGGATGTCTTCAATTCAGTTGAGTCTCCTATTGCCATGTTACAGTCTATCTGGGGCTGGTTTTATGCTTTTTTAAAGAAAAAACTGTGAAAACTCTTAGACTTGTCACAGTGGAGGATGAGTATGTATTTTTCTAAATCTGAGATTCTCAGGAAACATGAAATCACTACTGGGGGCCATTAATTGGACAAACAGAGTACCACTCTATTTTTTAATCTCTTAATCATTCAGTCCAGCTTTTTGTGGAGACAACGTGGTGCTATTATGCATTGATGGACTTTTCAGATGCTTCACTTGGAACACGTACGGCAACAAAAAAATCAAACCAGCTATGATTTTACTTTCCATTAAGAAAAAGGCAGTGGAAAAGTCCAGAGGTCAGGAAGATCCAAGGATTCAACAAAAACACTGCTCTTCCGTGACACAGACAGTTTTAAAGAATGTTTTAAATAAAAATTTGCATGTATTCATTTATTCACTGGTTCGTTCTGTCTCTGGACAATGAAGCTTTCGAGACTAGGCATCTGACAATCTCCATGGAAGCCACTGAGGACCTTAAGCCAGCGGTGACAGTTAGTCCTCTTTGCTAACAGCATCTCCATGCAGATTTAGTGAAGACGTTCAGTGTATAATAAATACAGTCTAGGGAAATACAGGCCTAGAACTGTCTGCTGGCTCATTATTAATACATTGGAATAGTCTGGCCCTGTGACCTCTTTACTGAATCTTTCCCCCTCCCTCCCACAACTTCTTTTTCTGTTGTGCGCATGGCACAAGCCCTCCTGGACTTTCCACATAGGCAATCACAGTTATGGTGTCTCACCCTGCATTCCTTTCATTGCCTGCACCCCAGAGTCTCTTGCCCACAGGGACAGCACCCCTCAACAAGACAGAGCATCCAACAGAAACCAGCTTGTGTGTGCCCAGCATGCAAATGCTACTCCCACCCCATATAGAAGGGATGTGATTTCATCTGGTAGTATCCACCAAAAAATGCAAGAAGATTGTATCAATCATGCAGACACAGCGGGGCAAAAAAAAAAAAGAGTGAAGTACCTTAGATCTTTTTTATTATTATTATTCTTTTTTCCTCTGTTCCTCACAGCCACTAAGCAAAAGACTAGCAGATTTAAGTGCTATATAAAAATAAGTAGCAAGGCAAGTCCAGGGAACAATACATCTGAAGAAAAAGTACTTCCAGAAGCAGACTCAAGGTTTTTTTGTGTGTGAGGCCTGGAAGCAGCTAATCTCTGCTGAGTAAAGATAGCCATTCAACTCAGATCTATGCTGTCAAAGGAGGAAAACCAGGGAATCGATTCATTGTCATTGCTGGGGAGCCACCAGATGCTTGGGATTCCATGTATTTGGGGGATAAATCTTTCAAAAGCCCCATTGACACTGGGGTATGTCAATAATTCAACGTATTAGTTGGGTGCAAATACTGCACAATAAGATATGGAAAGAAAACTGTAATTGGGAATGCCAGGGCTAAGGGGGCTCTGTCTTCTGACTGAGCCCATTGTTGAACTCCAGGCTGAACCTCCGACCCTTTACTTTGGAGGGACACAATAGGCTTTGATATGAGATGGTGGGAAACGGGCTTGGAGGCTCATTTCACATTCAGCTGCAATTCATCAGCTTGGCTGGGATTTCTAGCAGCTTTAATGACCACTGCAATTGATGGTTAAATCAATTTGTGACGGTGACAGCATGGCTGGCCCATAGACTGTAACAATCCGGGATTACAACAGGCAGAAAGGGCCCCGTTATTCAGACGTGCGTGGTTTCTGCTCGGCTCAGAGTGGGAACAACAGTGGGACAAAGTCCCACAAAAACGAGGCCTGGAGAATGTACACATTCACTCCAGTTGACTACACACCACCACAGCTTCTTTGTACCACAATGATGCACATTAAAGAAAAAAAAAAACACCAAAAAAAAACCCAGAAGAAAAAAACAACATTGTTACAAATAAAAAGATACAGTAGTGCACAAAAGACCCTGATATCTGACTATATCCTTAGGGAAAGTGGCAACCCAGAAAGAATTTCAGCTTTGTTCCACCAGAGACGAAGTGGGTGGTCCATCCCCCCTCCACCCTCAACCCCAAACTGTCTTGTTGCTTGCCCCCACAGTGAAACCCGGCCATGTCTGAATTATGATCGAGCAGGTTTGCATTTGGCAAGAGGGGCACAGGCAGGGGGGATGGGGGCCAAATTTATCTCTCAGACAGTGAGAAGGAAGAACTGCTCCCTCTTCTGTCACTGAAGAAAAAATGCATTTGAAATGCACTATGAATTATTATTCATGTTTGCACGATTATAATTACCTCTTATGCCGAACAGATATTACAGAGAAAGAAGATGACCAAAGATCACTCTGGTGGCCTTGCACTTGATAATTATGCTACAGGAGATTTGGTTATTTTGGACAAGGGCCTGCAAATCCGGTGCTTGCCTAAGAGCAAGGCAAAAATGCACTTTCAAACCACCTTAGCTCTCACTTCTGCATTTTTCTGGTGTAATATGATATTTGGATCCAAAAGCAAACCTGTATGTGAGAAGCAGACAGAATTTCTGGAAAATGTGTGATTGTGACTCTGCTTTTTAGTATAATATTTTGCATAAACTAATAGTGGCTAAAAATTCTAAAATAGATGTATATATATACATGTTGTAATGTAGCTATGACTTAATATATATGCGTGCTTTCTTTAAGTTAAATTACACTAAAAATATGTCAAATGATTCAATGAAAAGCATTTGTTCTCTGTCATGTTAATTGAAATAATTTATTCATCCCAAATAGAACAGTTTTAAAATAAATATATAACATCATGTATATAACTGAGCATAGATTAATTTTAAAAATCAATATGATGTGTAGTCAGAGAATCAAAATACTTAAAAATTTATATGAGGAAGCTGTTAATATGAGCACTACCAATGATGCCAATCAACAACTTGAAAAGCTATATAGCAATTAATTACATGTCTCTCTTTGTGGTCAGGCATGATATAGCCATTGTGTATACTAAAGAAACGTTGAAAATGAGTACTAAAAAAACCTGAAAATGTGAGACACAAGGCACTAACCTGTTACATAAATCCCTTTATTAATGTTCTGAGTTGAAGTTTACAATTAATAACCAATTCTGGCATCTTCCTTACAAAATGTCATGGTCTAAATGTTGCAAAAGAAAGAGCTGTCTAGCTCCTTGAAATATGTGAATCAATTGGTTGATGTTAATACCTGGAAATTTGTACCCTGAAAGAAAGCATCACATCTTGAAAATGTAAACAACAGACTTTTTTCTAAAATATCTGTCCAAATATTGAGAAAATATTATTGCTAACAGTAGAGAGGTGTGGCACTAGGTCCAAACCCTGACAGGGGAGGAGGGGAAAAAAAAATATCATTTGGTTTCTATGGTAACAGTGCTGGTAGAAATAGTTGTGTGAGCATACTGAACATGCATAAAAGCCTTCCCAGGGGAGGTCAGAGGATTTGAAGAAAGAAGAAAAAAAAAGATGGCAGCTTCTGCAGAAAACACAGAGATATTTTATGCTGAATAAGTGTTTCACATTTGTCATGTGATCAATAATAAAATTTTGTTTCTAAGAAAATATTAAAAAATGTTTAGTATCTATCCATTCATACTTAAATCATGTATTTGTGCATGTTTGTTACTATATGAGACCTATAACATATGCAAATTTACTTCTGAACACATGTATGTAGATACCGTTATGTTAATAAATAATACATCATCCTACACAATGGTAATATAATGGGAGACTATAACATACTCTTATCATATATAATGCATCACACATGGATGACTTTACTGTATCAGATATATTAAATGCATCTGTGCACATTTAAAGTATAAAATATAACATCAGTCTGAAATATTTGACACACTGATTATCCTCGAGAAAATCATCATACTCGGTAACTTACAAGAAGCAGCAAGAGGCACCTAGCATTACTAGTGGCTGAGGTATTTAGTTTTGGCAATTAAAGCACTTTATTTAAATTTAATTTTATTGATGATGATCAGGCAGACAGGAATTAGTCAGAGACTGTTATACAGCGAGCACACTGTATATACCAAAGAGGCTCTGCCATTCAGCCTGCTTAGAAACCAACTGATCATGGTTCATTCTTTTGAGCTAAAAATGTTCACTAGCCCTTTATTTACATCTGCTTCAATCCTCTCTGTTCATTGTTGGTTGCTATAAACTCACTCCATGGGGGATGGATTGGCACAGAGCTAAAACGTGACGGAGGCTCCCATGCAGAAGATGAGCCATTGCTGCAAGTGAAATCCCGCATCCATAAAGGCAGAGGGAGGGAAAGAATTCCCAGTTACACTCAAAACCTTCATTTTTGCAAGCATGAAGGCAAAATATTTTTGGCAATGCATGCTGTGCAAAGCAAGTTTGGAAAACTGTGTGATGTTCTCATGGATTTTTCAGACTGACAATGTGCTAAAATTTTCAGATTTTGCTATATTACCTTATGGGATATGGAGAGAGAGGATTTTCATCCAGAAAAGATGGCTACTGAAAGCAAAGAGAATCTATACACATTGCTGCATCCTTACAATTCAAAAGAAGCAGTGCATTATCCAAAACTGACACTTGCAGGGACAAAAGTGGCACATAAACCTTCCGATCCTCTCTCAACAACCTTCCCTTTCACTCCCCTGCCACCCATCCCCAAACAGCCGTCAAAGAGGCCCCAGGAGCAGAATGATGCTTTCTCCTGCGCCAGCCATGCAGCCATCCTCCCTCCTTCCTGATATGTGGAAATCACTGTTATTCACTCACAGCGTGCAGGGTGTGGCAGGGGCATATGGCCAGCAAGGACGTCAGCTTGGAGACATCACCAGCAAACTTGGGAGCAAGAAAGACAAAGGATGCCCTTCAGATCCCAGCTGTCAAGAGGGTCTCAGTCTCTCTGATGTCACGCAGAGACAACGCGCTGCTCTGTAAGGCATGATTGTAAGAGGTGTATGTGCACTGGGGAATTGTACCACCAAGCTTCCTAGCTTGTCTGGAAAATCAAGCCACTGGCCACACTGGCCCTTTTGAAAATCTGAGGCAGCACGACTATCGGTTTCAGAGTGAAAGTGTATTTTAAGGAAGGTATTTTCAATCTCCCCTGTATGAGGATTGTACTGTTCACATTAGAGAAAAACAGAAATTCAATCATACTTCACCCAGTTTCTTAAACTTCTCCTGCAAGCCCAAAGCACCTTGTTAGTCATTAATTTTCCTTAATTAGACCTCAGGCTAACATTTTCCTGAAATGAACAATGGCTCTCAGCACTTCTCAAAGCTAATATGTCTGTCTGCCCCTGGGGAAATTCACTTAGATCACACCAGACTGGCATCTAATAAGCAAATATCCTTGTTATTGCCAGAACCTGTGGAGAGTGAGGGGTGGAGAGGATGACAAAACAAACAAATAAACAAAAAAAAACCCCAAAAATTAAAGCAAACCAAAAAAAGCCCCAAAGACAAAGAAAACAAACTGTTTTAAAAAAGAGAGAATCAAAGTATGATCCAGACTTCCAGTGTGGTTAGCGAGGGCCTTACAGTTGAGTTCTCTAGCACTGCTGTGACAAATTCTAAAAGTGTGAAGTTATAATAATCCTATGAACGATCCAGAAATGTCATAAAGTCAGCAGCCCAAAGGGGTTGAACTCGAGATTCTCTGTGTTTCTTGCTCTCAGCTGGTAGTATCCTTCTCTTGAGAACTGGCATGATTGTAACATGCCCTGAATTTTAGCAGTAACCCTGACTTTCTCATATAACCTCCAGTTCTTTCCAGAAACTCTAGTGGGCCTGACTCCATTTGCTCCCATACTTGGGTATCATGGTATCTAAATACACATTTCTCTTGCCGTCTGGAATTGGACAGTCACCGATCCAACATTTTTTCTTGCATCTACAATGACTTAGACCCCAGCTGCTGAATCTTAACCCATACTCATGAATGCATATCCTGCCCCTCCTTCACTGTCCAAAGAATCTATTCATTTGTCTCCTGTCATATGAGTGCTTTCATTTGTGATCCATGAACCTTCATACCAAAACTCCTGTCCTCATTCTGCATGCTAGCTTGCCCTCTTGTTTGAATTTGCTGTGTAATAACTCTGCTTTCCTACTCAGCAAGCTAAGTGAGGGAGAAAACTTTCATCTTGCTCTAAGTATTCAATGGTACAATTGTACCAATTTATTTTACTCATGGTGTGTTCCCATTAACTTCACCATTTGTTGGCATTTTTTACTGTCTTCATGATAACTTTAGCAGGAATTCCCAGCTTAGAGGCCAAGTCTTGTCAACACAGAGGCAACACTAATGGGCTACCGTATTGATGGACAAATACGAATGATTTTAGTATAAATGATGGCTAAACAGTTAAGACAATGACTACATAACAATCAAAGAAGTGACAGCTGTATGAAGTTGTTGTGGTTTAGGGCTGAGCCAGCCACTATATCCTGGACAGACGCTCTCTATTAACTCCTCCCCCCTCCCCAGAAGGAAAGAGAAAAGAGAATAAGGGAGAGAGACTTTACAGGTTGAAAAATAAACTAACAGATTTAATGAAACAATAATACTAATACTACGGATAATAATGTAAATAGGAAAATAATGAAATATATACAAATATGTACAAATATATATACAAAACCAATATAAAATCCTCCCCCCCGCCCTCCTCCAATAACGATTATGTCACCAGAGGCTCTGCGGAGCAGTGCACTGGAAAAGTCCCAGACCAAACTCAGCAGCAGGTGGGAGCAGGATGCAGGACACACAAATCAGGATCAGGGGCAGATGAACTAGCAGGATTCCACTCAGACTTCTGCCATTGCAGGATCAAGACGGATGGAAGGGTTGAAGATGGAAGGGCTCCAAGATGGAAGAAGGGTCGAAACCCTCGTGATCCCTTGGTTTTATACTGAGTATGATGTATGTGGGATGGAATACCTAGTTGGTCAGTTTTGGGTCTGTTTCCCCCCCCGCCCCCGTAGACACAGACACGGAACCCGCGGTGAGACACCTGGCCTTGGGCTTACCAGTTCACACTGTCTGGGAAAAACATGCTGCTAGTTTTCAGCAAGTTCAGCCACTTAGAAGAGGCTGAGCTGAAAAGTAAAATCACTAAATAGAAAATTAGTTCTATTTAGCTCAAACCAGGACAGAAGTGCAGATGCACAAGGTATTCTTCATTCAACTTCTTCCCCAAGCTTTGTTTTGGTGATAGACTGATTTTACCCCTAGCCTTCCTAGATTAAAGACAGTTCAGAAATCACTACACTACACTGTGGCAAAGTCTGTGACTGTAGATTAAGCACACCTTAAATCAGTCCTGACTAGAGATTTTGAAAAAAGCATATATTTCAACACATGCATAAATTATAATGGGGTAACAGCTGCCTGAAGTAGTTCTATTCATTTGTTTGCTTGTTTTTATCATCCTTATAGACTACAACTCCAAGCTTCACTCACTGTTATACAAATCTTCATCAAGCAAGCTGTCTTCTTAGCATCTACATACAAACACTGGCTTTTGTTGGAAGGAGCTGTTGAATTAGATTGAAGACATAAACACACAAAACCAGCAGTAGCAAAAGTTATGTCATGTTTTTTTATATATGTTTTGATTAGTTTAATTTTGTTGTTGTTTGTCTTATTTTTCTAAAGAGTCACCAGCAGGTGACTCAGTATTTACAGCACTCCAGTCATTTTTTCTTCTTCAGTGGCTGCAATTTGCTAGACATGCATACACTTCTGTCTTGCTCTACTCCTTTGTAGAAACTCACAAAATTCTCTGCTGCTGTCCCTTTACGGTCAGTGCCCATCCTGCCCCTTCAGAAGTCTAACACATAACTGTGATGTCCCCATGCATGTCCAGCCTCTTTACATCAAGCACAGCTGGCCACCCATACACTCTACCTGGTGGAGATGTTCTTCCTCTCATCTAAGTGGCTGCAATTGTGGGATAAGCTCAAAGCCAGGCATTAGGACAGTAGTGACGACCTGAGTTCCTTCAAGACAAACTGAAGTACTTGCATGTAGTATAGTACATTCAAGAGTGTTCCTTGTCAGACTCCTAACATCATCTGAAAACTCATACGCAGCTACTGAATAATCCTCTTTATAGGCATATGGTATCCCAGGAAGCAAACATACTGGCCAGGTGGATTTTATACTATACATAGAGAGAGTCTGGGGTTATGGTAGATGGCCAGCTGAATTACTTATACCAGCTCCCTGCAGAGAGCCCATATTACAGCTGAGACCAATGGTCTTTTAAACTGTATCAAAAAAAGTTCCTCTGTGTCTTCGTTAGAGGTGCTTACAGTATCAAGGAGAATGTGACAGTCAAAATGCCATAGTTGAAAAAGATCCAGGTCCAGAAAAATACTTTGTTCTTACAACCAATAAGAACGTAAAACCACAAACACTTTGCATACGCTTAGGTCAACCTGTACTCTTAATGAAACAAAAACCTATGAGGCTTGAACCTTGGAATAAAAATACTCAAGTCTCTATAATGGCATAGCACATTTGGGTATTAGTTGTTAGTTACTGCAGTGATGGCACTGCCAATACTGCATCGTTATCTTGGATATTAATATGGTACAGCAGTATAAATCTGGTTTCACAAGATCAGTGTCTCAGAGGCTTTCTTACCCTTTCTTACTGTTTTGTCTGCTCAAAAGATCTAAGCATGCATTACTCTAGAGTTGAGACCACAAGCCAAAAATGCTGATGACTGTGGAAATTACATGAATTCAATCTATTAATTTCAGCCTGAGCAATTCACTGAAAAATTATCCCTTTGTTCATGCTGAACCTTTTCAAAATGCTACATCTTAAGTATATATGTGACCTGAAATCATTGCATAAACTTCCAGACAACAAGCCACAGTCTTACTGACGGATAAAAGTGTAAAGGGAAAGGAAGTGAATTTGCAGAATTATTATCAAACTTCAGATAAACAGCACTAATTTTTTATTTGAATTATCACTGACTTCAGAATTACTGTAAAGTGTACAAATTTGAGCACAGTATGGATTTTGTATGGCTTTGCCATGGAAAAGGTTGCTTACTCTGGGCCAGATTCTAATGTTCTGACTTTGGATAGTAATTATCTTTTCAAGTAACCAGACTGAATTGAACATACCTGAATACGGTAGACCACTCTGCTCCCTGGCATGGAAAATGATGTTCAGGCCACTTTTATCAGTTTTCAGATTTCTGCTCCACCAAAGTCTTAGGAAGTCATTCATGAAAATTAGTATCTGTTTCACAGAGCTGCTTGCAATCTGCTCAGAACAGGCAAAGGCATCATGATTTGGTTCTTTGTATAAGTCTAAAGAATCACAGTGATTATAAAGCAATGGCATTTCTGTAGCAAGAATTATATGCTGATTTTGTTACACGCAGTTTCCCATGGTGGTTAAGTAAATAAAAGGTTTGCTTTGCATGTGCTCATTAGAAATTGTAAAATTTAGATCATAAAAACAACCTCTAGCAAACACGGTTTTGCACTAGCCAAGAGTGCAGAAAATAGCAACTTATTAGCTGTAAATCTTTGCAGAAAAGGGAAACAGAGCCCAGGAGTCCTAACAACAGCTTCTGTGCACCAGCCATTAGATCATACTGAAAAGTACAACAGGTCTAAAATTTAGTTGTATGAATGCCCATATAAACATTTTGGTATTATACAATCATTTAAGTACTCCAAAATCTATGGTTATAGGCTTATGCAAGCCTTTAAAAGATTAAAGGTTATATTTTAGACCAATGAATTCCAGTTATTTTTGGTTTTTAAAACTTTATTAATGTGTTTTAAAAGGTTATATTCTGCTACTCAGAATTTCATTGCTTCCATGTCTGGCATGTTTTTGGTATGATATGTGCTAAGCAGGCACAGCAAACATTTTGATATGTGACTAAAAACAAGGTCCAAGCTGGACTACAAAATTCCCTGCATATCTCAGTTTAGACACCTGCAAGTGCATAAAGGCTGCTTTGTCTGAGTCATTAGGTTTCCTCACTCTTGCCAAAGCTCTTTCATGAATGAGTGAAGTGGCTTGGAGGGATCTTCTACTTTTCTCACCAGTGAGTGATGTGGCATGGAAGGACCTCATGCTTTTCCTATAGCCACTTAAAAGAAATATAAACATGGCAGATAAACACCTACCTATCCATGAAGCTCAGCACCCTGCACCCCGCCAAATGGGAATCATGCGATGTACAGTACTTATTCTACTTCATGAGGTCCAGAGAGATACAGCCACCCTGATGCTACCTGGTCCTATCCTTCTGGTGAGCACACACATCAATCTGGAGTATCCTGAAACATCCATCAAGGCTGGATGTCTCCTTTTCAGGCATTAAAATATCTGAACTAAGCACTTAAAATAAGCTATCTGAATCTAGTCCTAAAAGGCAAACACTGTGGTGGAAAAAGTTCAGGTTACCTTATTGCTTCTGTATTTCTTGAAACTGGAAATATAAGAAAATTAAAACCAGACAGGTCAAAAATACTAGGGACACTTATTTTAATAAGAGGGAGAAAGTTGAAAATAGCAAACATTAAACACATAGTATGAGGCAGCAACCATTTGTTTTGTGTATAAAATGTTCTGACACTCCAGAAGGCTCTCACCATGAGCTTTCCTGCTCTTTACTTATGTGTCACTAAGACCTCCTTCAGCTGCTGAAGATGTGCTAAATAGCAGTCAAGGGGAACATCTGGATCTTCTTTATGAAGTGATCTGGGCAAGAAAAGAAAGATTTCTTTCCTATATAAGGAAAAAGGCAAAGAAGTAAAGCTCAGAGAAATCCACCAGAAAACAAGATGTTAAGTCTTCTGCAATCACTCTGTTAGCGGTCTGTATTTCCCATACACCTTCCTCTTAACTTGTGATATAACTTCACGTGCTCTCAGCTGGTTTGTTAATGTACTGGTTTTGGTCCTGTCTGGTTTCTACCAGGACTGCCTGCTTGGAGAAGCCCACCAGTAGAATCAGCTGGAAAATGAGCAGACAGATAAGGGAGAACAATATGAGGAAACAATGCCATCTGGATCATATTTCCCAAAGTAAATCTTAGTAAATTCTGACTAAGTCAATGGCACCACACAGATTCACATCAGATTGGGAACTAGCTGAAATTTTCAAACTTTTATATAGATTCTTCCATATATAACTTTCTCACAAAACATTTCCAAATAATCTCTTACTTCCTTATTACTGTTTCTGTATATACAAGCTTTTCTTCTAAAGTGATAAAAGGTCTTTCCTTACCTAAGGCATGCCAAAGCGGGGTCATGAACCTTAACATCCATTCATCAAGCTCACCCACACATATATTGTATGACATTCAAGATGATTGTAAATGATTTTTTTTCTGCCAATAAATTAAAATAGTCAAGCACATTTGCTACAAAAAAAAAATCTACTCTATAATTAGCTCTTAAGAAGCATTTTTAAATAAACATGTCCTCAGCAAGATGCTTTGCCATCAACATAAAACAATTCACAAGGCTTGGAAGAAAGTATATTAAGAAAGAGAATGCAAGAAAGATAATTAAAATCAATCAGGAATGCGGTAGATCTGATTCTGAAGCAGCAATAACCTAAAGACAGAAATAGATTCAGTCCATCAGAGGAAATCAAACATGTCTAGTGTCTTTATAACAAATGATAGATAACAGCAATAGCCAAGGTTTGGAATGGGTCATATATTTTATTTAAAACCCATATGGCATGATGATCCGCTCTGAAAAATACATATACTGGTGGTTTATTGCTGTGGTTTGTACACTAGCAAGATTTTCATTTACTTGAACATCTTCCATCATGTTCAGGACAAAATAGTGTTTCTAACAATCTCCAACTAGTCATTATTTTAGCATTATGATATTTGATTTAAAAAGCAGCTCAGTACAGCTGAAGTAATGTTATTTAATAAGATGTGTTACTTGTTCTTTTTAGGATAGGTGATTCTGATCGCCTGTTCAGCATACCTCATACTGGACATCTGGAAAATTTGACTGACCAATCTCAAGTCCAAACTCAAAGCAGTATCAGATGTGCTACTGTTCTGCTGCAATGTGGCAGCAAATACACTGATTAAATTATAAAGAAGTAATTTTCTTTTACTTTCATGGGTGCCAGTGAGATCCAAGTAAGAGGGTTAGACAAGAAAATCCACGTTCCCACATTGTGTGATGAGGGAGATGCAAGCTGCAGGGGTGTTTATGACTGCATGCCTCTCCTTCATACAGAAAGTTCACGGTGCTCTGGGGATGAAACCAAGCAAAGTTTACAGATCAGCAACTTGTCAGTCCCAAGCTCCAGCTGAAATTAAATGCAGATAAAACAAATAGAATGTTTTAAGGAAATGGAAATACCAAGTGCTGGAATTTCCTGGCTATATACAGCTGGATTTATTTCAAGCTCTGTGGACATGGAAAAAAAATGAGCTCATATTCCCCATATGGGAAATGTGATGTTGGTAAGGGAAAAAAACAGAGCTATAGTCCCTGTTCTATGGCAACTGCGTGATTATCCAGGCCAAAGACAAGGAAATAGGCCCAAGAAGAATAGCTGCCCAGTCACGGCTTGGACGATAGCATGGTCAAGAGTATGTGCCCAGTAAGAAATATGGATGAGGGTTTCTGAGGATGCTGGGAGGGAGAGAGAAAATTAAGCGATGTGGAAGCAAGCTGTGCAATGACCCTTGCCCTGGCTGTGTGCAGTTTTGTAATATAGAAGTAGATTATGTGGCTTACTGGTTCTAGAGTGCAGTGAGGGGTCAGCTTGATAGGAATGAAATGTTAAAATAGGAAAATATCAGGTCCACAGGGTCTGTAACTGCAGCACAACACCATCAGAGAGAGGATTAGAGCAGCGACTGCTGCAGTGGTAAGTCTGAAAGGACTAAATTTCTGGTACCTCCTATTCAGCACCCAAAATTAGTGGATGCTTTTTGCTTTAACCTCTGTGTGTGTGGTTCCTTCATCTGTAAAACAGATGGTCTTCTTACAGGATATGCCTGCTATAGCCTCCTAGGTCTGATCTGCAGTGTGTTTTTGAAGATAATTTCCCAGTCACCCCCACTCACTGTGCTTCGGTATGCATTCCTGAGCCTTTCTGGGGCACACAGTGGGATTTCTTTGGGTGTGATTAAACTGGATGTTATTGTGTAGGCACCTCCACCTAATGCACTCCCACTGCTCATGGATGTTCAAAGTATTTTTGCCAGGATGCAGCAAAACCGCTGCAGCATGAGCATCAGTCCCTTGGCACCCCCTCTTCCACGCAGCAGAGGTAGTCCTGCAGGACCTCACCTTTCGCTAACACAGACACAGATTTCTGCAAAAAATGATGCTACAAAGTGCTCAGTTGCAGCAGTGATGAACAAGAGAAAGCTGCCTGGGAGGAAATGAACCATTCTTCCTTCAGAGAAAGGTTTGTACAGTCCAGAGTAAAAGCAACACATGCCAGGCACAAGAAGGAAAACGAGTGTTGCATAGCTATTCCTTAAATGGGCAACTTACACTTTCTGTGCACTGACTGAGGTGGGTGTCTTGGAGAGAAATCAAATACATTTGTGTAACTAAAGACTGTCTTGAGGCATACATTGATGAGGTCAAATTAAAGTTGCACAGACCACCTTAATTCTGGCATTTCCTAAGTCTCAAGTGTTTGACTTTACAACCTTAATAATGTTCTTTTAACATAGTTTTTGTATGTGTAATAAATTACATGCCCTTCTCACTTTCAGTGCTCCTCTCACCAGTAATGCTGCTGGAATCTGGTCCTTCATTAAGAAAACAAATATTGGAAATTATTGCTGTTGTTATTGAAACCAGATGTACTGCTCTCTGTGGCATTTATTTGTATAGCGTCAAACTCTGGCACGTTCAATTTCACTGTAGTTATTGAATAAAAATGAGCAATATAACTGATAGTGAAATGTAAATGCTGGAAAGACCTTAGAAGTTGTTGCTTTTCAGGAAAGTTTATAATTTTCATTTCACGCACAAACATTCACACAAATGACTCTGAGGAAAAATGACAAAATCACATATTTGCATCAGTATAAAATAATGAAAAGTAACAGAGGGCCAAGATTAAACAATCTGGGCCAAAATGTGTGAGGCACTAAATAAGCCCTGAAGAAGAAAGTCTCTCATGCCTCATGGGGAAAAAAAATGTTATGCTTTTGGTAAACTCAAGATGAAAAATGTAAAACAGAGACCTCACCCATGTTTCACCTTACCTCAGATCTCAGACAAAAGGCATCCTGAAGGACAACATTTCTCCACATCTACTGCCAGGGGCATGTATGCTTCAGCTTTAGGTCTAACTTTTGGACATCAAGTATTAGGTGAGGAATACCTCAATTCATCTTTTCTATGCTCTCAATGCTCATCCTAACCTCTACTCAGAGAAGCAAGCTTCTCAACTGTAGTAGAAAGTGCTGGATGAAGAAAACGTGCAGGGAACAAGCCCAGCGCATGTCTAGCAGGACCAGTTTTTACTTGGAAGAAGTATATCAATACATAGGGTACACATCGCTGCAGAAAGCACAAAACTGGAATAGCACAACTAAATGTTCAACAGTTCTGGGTAAGGTGGTAAAAACAGTACTTGAATAAAAAAAATACGAATAACCATTACAAAGCCTTAAAGTAATACAGCTTCACATTTAAGTACTCAAAAAATAGGAAACCCCAGAACTAAACAGTATATTAATTCAGTCCTTTTATTAATACATTTTAGTACGAACTACAAGTGCACAGTCGCCTTACAATTTTCCTACAGGATTCCTACCTGAATTAATGCACGCGATGTGTCATGTTCTGAGAATGAATCAAGGCTGAGTTGTTAATTAGGCTTTGTTAAAAGGTTAGATCTGCAGAGTTACTGAGGACTCACAGCTGTAATTGCAGTGAAAGAACATCTGTGTTCTGGATATGCACCACAAAAAGGTAAAAACTCTGCAAATTAGTCCATGAGCTTCTCAGATTGTATGACTAGTCTTGTACAGTTTTAGCTCTAAGTCACTTAGATGACATCTCACAAGCCTAGATACCAGCATGTTTTAATCTCAGAGAGCTGTCAAGAAAACCAATTTATTAGCAGTTGTAGCTCCTTTATGCACTGTAATAAGAATGGTGCAGTAAAACCAGCTGAAAGATTAAACACACATGGAAGATGTGGAAAGGTAGATATGGAGGGATATAATCACTCTGTGAAGAGAAAAACAAACCTATTTACTGAGAGTTTTTGCCGCTTTAACACTTCTTTAACATAGATTTTTCGCAGTGTAGCTATCTGTACAATTTCCAGGCTCATGCAGAGCACCCACAGGTGCTAAAATCTTACAGTCTATATATGCGATATGCATAAAGAGGGTTCAACAAATCATTATATGTATGGATAAGCATCTTTTCAGTTAATGCATCTTAATCATTGCTACAAAAGTACTCCCAACTTCATTATTCCTTAATAACTACCGACCTTTGTTACAGACTTCTGGCCAGGGCACTGCCAACCAGTTTAATCAGAAAATTTGGTTCATCCACTGACTGGTGTCCCACTTTGTGCCAAGGCAGCAGTGTTCAGTCCCTGTCTCACAGTACTTGCCTTATTTTGTCAGCCTTCCACCTCACTCAGGAGAGCAAGGGCAGCCTATTGATTGACTGATTTCATTCCCATCCTCCTGACATTCCTTGGATTTCTTGCAGCAAAGATCAGACACCCCCCTCAAAAACAAATTTGGAATTTTAACAAGACTTCAGAGAGAGACGAGCTCAAAACGGCATGGACTTTTATCGGCAAGATAATCCCTGAATACTTCTGACAACTGTAAGTGGAGGCAACATCTAAACAGTGAAGAATGACCGGTTATTTAATGAAGAAAAATGCAATCTTCATGGCCATTTCAAAAGCATTTTACTGTAACATAAAATGTCCAGCTGTGAGATGGTTTAAAAGAAGAAGGAAAAAAATAAAAAGCTTTTCAAGTAGAGCTACAGGAAAAATATGCCCTGTTAGTTTATAAAGCTTTTGATTGTATTGTGGTTAATCAGATTTATGCTGCATATATAATACATGGCCTAAAGTCACGGAATACGGGGAACCCTTGTAATAAAAAACAGTGATTTTTTGTGGTTTTTATTTAATATTGCAAAAGGATACTATTTTTACTGCAATATGCAACTGTGCCAATGGAAAATAGTGGAAGAAAAAAATATATTGTCTGGCACTGGTTGCCGTAGCAACAAGCTGAAGTTCAAGGAGAAGTGGAGAATCTGAATTCTGTGGCAAGGTAATGAATTTAGCATCCACGGGAACTGAAATGGATTTTGTGACACAGCCTGTAAATCACCTGCAGGAAACCAACATGCAGGAGATATTTTGGAATGCTTTATATTTGCTTCTAATGTCTGAAAAATGTATCAAAATTAGCTCTCAAAGCTTTGTCTTCCAGGGTCTTCCCTTTCTTTCTCTTCAGAGTAAAACATACTCAATGAAGCTGATGTTTGTTACTGAGACACAGGCAAAAGCCTTGCAGTCTTCTCAGCAACCCCCTGAAGTCAGCAGTTATCGCCCTTTTCTGAGAAAGCTGTCTTAACACTCTCACTTTCCTCAATGCATCAAAGTTTCAAAGGTCAGCCATGAGCTACATGGGACCAGTGGTCCAAGTCAGCTTTTGAGATACTTTTCAGGTTTTCTTATGCAAACACATGATGAAGGTGAGCAAAGGGAGTGAATATGAAGACACCTGAGGTACCCAGCTCAGCACCAGGAACAAACAAGAGAGTTTTTAACACCACTACAGGCATGAGAAATTAATTGATCTTCCTTAAAAACCCCAGCAAACAACAGCTGCTTGGCATGAGGAGCTGCCCTGGGGGACCCATCTACCAAGCAAAGCAGGGGACGGCTTTTGGACACTGAGCTGGTGCTTCATGGCTGCTGCCTGTGGAAAAGCTGCACACCACTCTAGGTTGCCCCTGAGCAGTCAGTGGTCTCAAAAGGGATTTGGAGAAATGATATCCATGCCTCAGCTAAATCTCTAGTCCATTCTTACACTTTCTCAGTCTCTCTTTAATGGCTTGTTGATATCCAGAGTGACCTTGTCCTTGACCACAATAATTACGCCTCAGCAATCCATAGAGTATCTGGGGGAAATATATAGAAAAAAAAAGTCTTACAACATTGGGACCCAACTAGCATTCTTCGTGCTCTCTGTGCCTTTAAAAACATGAAAAATAAATAGCTTTCCTTTCTACCTCCTATCATGGAGCAAATGGAACACACTCTGGGGAAAAGGAGGAAAAAATTCTCTTAAATAAAAAAAAAATATAACAATACACTACAGTTAATTATCTATAATGGGCTTCAGTCCCAGTAAATCACAACCATGTAGCTCAGACATAATTTTTCCAAAGTCAGTGAAGATAAAGCAGTGCAAACTCACTGTAAGCAGAGAATACAGATCAAAATACACTGTAAAAAAATACAGTAGAAGAAGAAAGTATTACACAAAACAAAAAAAAAATGTGGTTTCTTATTTGGATGTCTTCTGCATAAGACAAAAGAATGCACTCTATCCCTGTTTCTGTAGAGGGTGCATATGGAAGATCAATTATCTCTTTATAGTCTCTTTGCCAGCTAAATAAACATGGAATAACGGTCAGGAGTTAAAACATTTCAGAGAATTGTGTATCACTTACTGATCTTGACTAATTCTTGTTCAAATTCCCTTTTGTTTCTAGAGTAAAAGTATAACCATGGGCAGCATAAATTTCCCTGGATGTGCATTTGTATCTTTCTCTGAACAAAATATTTTTAAATTTGTGAAATGAAACAGCTAATATCAGAACTATTTTTTAAGATTATTATTACCTTTTTCATGTAGATGCCAAATTCCAGAGAGTAGGCCCAACTTCAACCATCTGAAAGAAAATAAATAATATTTCCATTCTAAGTGCCACATGGTTTGTTCCATTTTCTCCAGATTCCTGTTCCACTACAATTGCTAAAATGGGGGATTGGTGGAATTTAAGTGAGCCCCCCAAGTCATGTCAAAATAATCAGTGAAATTCTTAAACTCATACTTAACTATTTGGATTCTTGAGATTAAATATAAATGCCTTCAAGCCTTTTGATGATCTGTTGCCATTTGGAAAAGAAGAGAGGAATTGTGAGGATACGTATTTCAAAAGCATTTCAGTGCTGGTTTGGACAGGTGTAGAATTAAAGACGTGTTAAATCTCATAGCCACAGTTATGCCTTCTTACTCTTCTGATAGAATTCTCTCAAAAATATCAACCCCAATGTCCTTTTATAAATATTTCAATAACTGGTAGCTTAATCTTCAACTCTGTCATCTTTCGTTTAAAACTGGAGTCCCTCTGGGTCACAAACAGGACAGCACTGCACAGCATGGGTTTTGGTACAGCATGCAGGCTTCAGCTCAGAAGTCCTTGGGAAGAAAGACACTTTGCTGTTGAGATGAAGCACAGAGTAACAAGATTCAGTAAGAGCTTGAAGTTTGCAGGATTTCCTTACAAATATCAGGCATTTGTTTGCCTTTAAAGAAAAGACTCTTCTGATCCAAGAGACTGCTTTTGTGCAATAATGGTGTACCCTGTTTCTGCAGATTTTGTCTGAAACTGTAAGTAAATAAAAGAGGATAGTAGGAAATCATTATTTCAATTACTACTCCTGCCATGAATATACGCCTCTCTCTGTCTGACAAACAGTGCATGATTTTAATTTATATAAGCTTCTCTTGGAGTGGAAAATAATAAATCAATACAGTTAAAGGCACTTTTGATCAGGGTTGATGCTATAAAGTATTAATTACCAATAAAATCTGTTCACTCTTCCTTGCTATTTCTTCAGCCAATTGTGCTGTGAACCACTGTAATAAACCCATCAGTATTAGGGAAAAAAACAGCCAGGTACATTTTTTTTGCCAAGTCATTTTTCTGCAAGAGCCATCCTTGATTCAGATCACATCCTGACTGTACAAGCTGGCATGGATCAACTGCTGGAGCAAGCAAAAGGGTGGTAACATGTGCGGTATTGTCACCAAACCCACTGTCATGTCAAATCACAGCCTCAGGCAAAAGAGTGGAAGATCTGATGAGGACCCAGATCTCTCTCATCATGGATGAGATTTCCCAGAACTGTGGAGGAGGCTACATGACTTCCTCCGGCAGCTTTGTGAATTGAACCCAATATATTTTTTCATATCTATAATAATAGAAAAATAATTAATAGAAATTAATTATGTACTTTTTGATCAGTCTAAACTAAAGATTTTCTCATATTTTTTGCTTGTTACCACAGAAAAAGCCTTGTTTATAGTACCAAAAAGAGATGTGATCCCTTGTCTAAAAAATCTGTCTTTGACTACCTATGATAATTTCCACAGCTCATTAACTCTTTTGTGCAAATTTATCTATGAGCACAAAGTATTCCTCCTCCCTATCACTTCTTTTCAGAAAGTAGGAAAGGAGAGACTGGCACTGGAAGGCGTCATTACATGAATGATTGGGCTCTATTTACAGTTTGCAGAAATATAACCTGCATGTTTGTGCTGTCCTCACTCACCTGAGAAATCTTCCTTTGTGCTAGTAATTCCATTGAAGTAATTACTGTCTGAGGAGCCAAAGCATGTTATCTAGCCAATTCCCCTCTCAAGCCATAATGCACAGTTGCAAAGCTCCAGGAGAGCACTGAAAGGCATCCTGAAACTTCATGGTAGTGGCAGGAGCGAAAGGGAGGACAGCTGGCCCTTCTGGCATTTACTGTCTGGTTATGTGCAGTGAGTGGGGAAGAAGGAGGAGAGATGGGGTTACAGTCAGTCTGTTTATCCTTCCATTTAATCTTTAATCACCTCAAAGGGATTTTTGTGATTTGTTAATTTTTTGAGCTGTTGGAGATGGCAGGGAAGCCAGGAGTTACTAGTTTTCTGGGTTCCTGAAATGGATTCTGATGCCAAAGCAAAACTCTGCTTTCCTTGCTCCTTCCCAGGGCTTATTCCTGTCCCCTTTCCTCTGAAAGAAGTCTCCCTGTTATTCATCCTGCAGAGGACATGCCATCTGCTTCTCACCTCTGATCACTGCAGCTTCTCACCAAAAAGGAATGGAGAAGTTTTAGATACTCTAAGAAACTTTTGATCAAGCACCAGGAGACTGTTAGGTTCAGATTCAGCTCTGGATCAAGACACACATTTAATCTGTGCATGTAGAGGTATCCTACTGTATGTACACATATAAGAACATATGGGAACACATATAGGTTGGCATATATGTATGTTATTACATTACATGTTTACAATACATACAGAGAAAAGCCTATTTAGATATATATACACCTTCATCTGTATCTATATACATACTTATATACATATCTATACTTTATGTTACATGCATAGGTGCCTATGTGTTAATGGATGTGCATAGGTATGTATATAATGTGAGGTATATGTCTAAGTTCCTATTGTGGTCACTGGAGTTAGGACAGGTGCCAGGGCATAGCTGTCCACAATGACCTGAGATGTCCTCTGATATCCAAGACTGCCACACAGGTCTGGCAGATGTGACACAGGACCTCTGGGACATTCATGGCCTTGTGAATTGATCCTTCTGGAGGTCACAGGTGGTTGTTTTCACGAGTCTCAAATTGTATTAGATGCATATGTTTAGACAACTAAATCCAGCTCCCAGTCAATGGATTCTCCAAAGCTGCTCAGCTGAGCTCAGAGCAAGCACCATTTGTTCACCTGAAGAGCTCCTGAAATTCCACTGTCTGTATTGACTAAATTGCCATTGGTTGGTAAGGAAGCTTAGGCAGTCAGCACACATATCGACACCTATATGAAAACACCAACATGTATCAGTCTTAACCTAGAGCAGAGTCCTGGCTGTTAATGCAGGTGTATGAATTTTGCCAAAAGTCTAACTTGGAAAATGTTGTAATCATTTGCCCAGTCGATGACATTGAAAGCACATATCAGAAGTGGAGACATTTTTCGCCCTGCAAAAACTGTGCCTGCTACAGCTCTAAGTGGAAAAACGATTTCAGGTATTTTTACATGTTTTTCAGTGATCGACCAGCTGCATACCTTGACTGATTTATGTTTACCTATCACAACATGCAGGCAAAAGGCAATCATCTTGTCACAGCTGAATTTATCCCACTATTGCCTCATCCTGGATTACTAGTTCTTTCACATCTGAGTAATCGTACTACGCCTCAGAGAAAAGAACCATTTTCATTTCTGAGGGAAAATGAAGTGTTTTCTGAACACTTTTTTTACAGTAGTCTATAAAGCTGTTGACATTTTCAAGTTGAATATTTTCTTGTATTTAAATTCCTTCTCTACCTCAGAAAGCTCTCTTTATAAACAAGGAAAATCTACCTGAAATCAGTCCATTCAAACCATTTACCAAATTGATCACTAAATGCCTGTTGTGGTTAATGCACTAAGAGAGGTCAGAGACATGCTGTCCCTGCATCAAGCAGAAAGGCAGAGCTCACTTGTGCTCACTTGGGCAGCACTTTCTGGTGGAAGCAACCCCCAATGCACCAGAAGCCAGGCTGATTGCAGGGGTTGTGTAGCAAACCTCTGTAAGGAGGCATGAATTTCTGTTGCTGTAATATCACTGTTGCACCTCTGCAATAGGTCGCACTGTCCAAGCTCAAAGAATAAGAAATTTCCTTTCCATGCACTGTCATTTTGCTACCAGCATATAAAAAGGGGTGCCATCAATGCAGCCGTTTTTTAATTCAAAAAGCTAACTTCAAAAATCACATACTCTCCATGTGATTAAAGCTAAATCTGATTTCATGATTCAGCAATGTACATTTCACACTGCCTACTTAACTTGCATGGCTGAGGCTGAACATTGTCACAGGCTCAGATTTGCTTGTTAAATATATTCTTTTTCTTTGCCCAAAGTGTTTGGTCGGTTCTCATATTGATCCTGACCTATTTGTGTCTGTTGATGCTTTCAAAGCGTACTTTTAAGAACAGAGACATAATTAAGAATTAATATAGTTTTGCAGGGGAAATACAAAGAGCACTACCGCGCTACATTCTGCAAGAAAACACACTGAGGAAAAACACTGTATGCCTGTTGACAATCTGGCAAGGCTCACATCAGCAGTGGAGCCACAGCTGGAAGCCTGCCCAGATTTTCCACCAGAATGGTCACGAGCTCAGTGGCACCTGTGGATCAGCAACACGTGCTGTCCTACATAAGCCATTAATTTAGCAAAGGAGGATGTTTTCATTTACTGTGTTTGTCAGCTCTGTACTCCGACATTGCAGAGACGTGAACTAGGGATGAGATAATCTGCTGGGGGAGACTATCTACATCAGAAGTGCCTGCTTTAAGGAGGAGGAAATCTCTTTCAGAGTGAACATAACAGATTAGTAGATTTTGTTTCCCAACCACTCTCTTTTTGCCACAGGCAGAATTCCTTTGTGTACTGGTAACTGCAAACTCAATGAATTTTTCTACTGTAAAAGCAGTACTGGAAACAGATAGTTTGGTCAAATCACTGGATCATCTCAATGGTACAGCAACAAAGAAAAGATTAAATAAATACATGAATAATGCATTATCCCCTTCTTGGGCTGTTATTTCAGCTTTTTATTACTGTTATATAAATTAAAAACCAAAACAAACAAGTTGTTACTCATCTTTGCTTGGATGAGAGAAGCAAGTGGTCACCAAAGCACAAGTGAAAAGCAATCGTAAGCCATTTAATCAGTCCTTTCAGCATTTTTTCTAAGTACAGAGTTCTTCAGCAAACCACAGTTTTGCAATTGAATCACACTGAACTGTGATATTCCCCAGGAAGAATGACAGATGTGAGGAGGGTAACATAATCTTGTTTTACCACACAGCCACAGCCTTGGTGCTAAGCACTGCAGATGAGGACTGCTTGCATCCCAGGTTAGCAAAGGACTTTGGAATGGTAAACTGTCTAACTTCAAAATATGCTGTACTCATAGATTCTGTAAAAACACATCATGTACAAAAGCAGTGTCTGCTCCTCACCTGCCAATCTAGCTATCTGGACATATTTTCTTTTTAATTAAAGTATGTCCTTATGATCCAGTGAATTCAAGTCATAATTCAGTGCAAAGATTTTAAAGCAGTTAGTGCTCAAGAAAAGGGCTTGGTTTTGGAAAGAAAATATGGAAAAAGGGCAGGAGTTTATTTGGTCCTCACCTTTTAGGCTGGCAGGGCTGGTAAGAACCTCTCTTGTAAGGTGGCAGCTCTTGAGGTGTAGGCATGGATACCTGCCCCTGACAAGCCTAGTGCTATCCCTCTCCTGTGGGGAGATGGAGAATGTCAGTAACCTGCTCTTACACTGCTTCATTTGTTTTCTCTGCACCCATCAAGAAACCTTAAAATATAAATATTATATCTAATTATTTTTAGATGATTGGTTTTCTTTCCATCTTTCAAAGTAGTTATGAAAATTTTGGGGTTTTTTTTCTGGGTTTTATTCTACTTCAAGTCATATCAAAGTCTTTTGGTGTAAAAATCCTTATGCCCAAACTGTGAAAGGGATGTAAAGGATCATATCTCACTGACTTCAGTGGAAGTTTGGACACTAAGTTGCTCCAAAGGTTTGGGGTTTTCTCTGTGCATCCTCTTCATATCTTCATGTCTCTACCCTAAAGCTTCTCTGGATATAGGAAAAGTACAAAACCTTGGAGCACATTTAGGAGGTGGGAAGCACAGGCATCCAAGAGAATGCACCATATCCTCAAATCACAGAGTCTCAGCACTGTCCCTAGCCCATCTGCACGTCCCTTCTTATGGTCTTATTCCCAAGCATCTCCTCTTGGAACCATACTCCTGCTGGCTGACTTGGTTTGCAGCTGCAAGAACACAGCCCTGGGAAGGGGTTTTGGTGAGTTACTGGCTGCTGGTCTTTCCTGTTGTTAATTCCCAGGGTAGCCAAGAAGCTGTCTACAGTGACCTGAGTTGAATAGTCCATGAGCAGCATCTGTTCTCTGTAGCAATGTCCTGGGGCTCACAGAGCAGTGGTGGTCGCTGATTTCCAGAGCTGCTAGGGATGAGCCACCTTGCATGTTTTACACAGGTGACCCCCCCAGATGTCCACTGTCATGCCCTGACCTCTTCCCGTCTTCCCAGGCATATCCAGCCAGCACAGTCCCAGGCACAGGAAAAAACTGTCTTTGAGTGGTCTTTCTGGGAATGCTGATTTCTATTTTTTTCAGAGAAAGAGAGTAAAACAAGGATAGTAAATGCAGGGGATTTCTCATTGCTGGTTGCAACATCCCTAAGATAATTTTAGGTGAACCACAGGCCTCAGTCTCCATGAAGATGAGCCACAGTGTCACCTTTGGAAAGTAGTGAATCAAACATTTGTTTGAAAAGTAGCAATAACAAAATCTCATCAGAGAAAAGCAATTTGGCATCAGAATCTTAGAAAGAAAAGGGAGGCAGAAGAGAATGCATCAGATCACTTGTTTTATTTTTCTCCATTGACATTACTGATTGCAATAACAATAACTGATTCAGATGTAGAGCTTTTTTTCCACACAACTAAAGCATTTTATGAAAATAGGGCCATACATAAGATGAAATTAATTTTTCTTCTGGCAGTAGATGGCTTAAAACTCAGTTAATTCCCATCCTAAGGCCCTATTCTCTGGGACTCAGTCTAACAGAGGTAAGTTTGCTCACATCTCCACAGAGCTGAAAAAGACTTTACCCAGATTGTCTAGCAAATCCATGCACGGATCTGTACAAGGCCTAATTCACTCTGTCCCGAGTCATCAGGCATTGAAGTTGCTTATCCTTGTCTGGCCAGGCAGGATGTGCTCAGCTATGCATTTGGAGCATTGTACAGATCTGAATTTTTTCTGCATTGAAAACAGACTTTCTCATGATCTGAGGGGCAGAGTGATCCTGGAAAAGTTGGATGATCTTCTTTATTTATATAGAAATATAGTAAGCTGCTTACCAGATGGACTTGTTTGCAAGCTTGCCCACTTCTGACATGAATCAATTAATTTACAAGGAGATTTTCTGGAAACCAGCAAGCCCAAAAAAAGAAAACCAATGTGATATCAGTACTGCCACCTCGTGTAGGCTCTGACCATCGCACGTTTCCTACAGAAGCTTTACATTTTAGTAGCAGAGAGTAACACGAAAGTTATTATCAGAGAAATACTTTAAATGGTTGAACAGAATACAAAAGGATACTACTATGTTACCTTCCAGAGCCTGTTCTTCAAACTAAACATCTGCAGGAACAGAAGTACTTTTGGATCTGATTTATAAGTGGACTTCCACATCATGTAGTCACATCTTCAGCGGTAAATCATAATTCCTTATTGGAAATGAAGAAATGAAAGAAAACACTGCAGGAAAATGAAGAAGAAAAGACCCTTTAGGGACTGAACGGTTCCCCTGGAGGAGAATGACCAAAGCAAAAGGAGTAGAAAGCTAAAGCAACAAGCAAGATCACCAGGCAAACGCACAAGAAAATTCAGCAAGTTCAAACCAAAGTATCATACAAAAGGGAAATGGGAAAAGGCTTGAAAATTGCTTCATGTTACTTCTTCTCACCTTGGGGGTTGACCATTGTTTTCTGCACCCAAGTAACACCCCTAAATTTTTGTCGCATCACCTCTAAAAGCAGAGATGATGATCAACAGACCGCTGATCTTTCAAACGAAATGCCTGAAGACTTGTTTGCAGGGCTGAGTGCTGTCAAGAGAGAAAAGAGGGCTGTGTCATTGCATGCCTAGGGACACGCACTCTACATTAGTGCAAAGGTCTGCAACCCTCCCACTCTCTCCTTGCCCTTTTCACCCACCCCACACATGCACAGGGGTGGGGGTAACCATGAGCTCACTGAAGCAAGGCTCACTGCCAGTATGGAGCTTTCTGAAGTACTGCTAGAACAGTGTAATCCTCTGTTTTGAACGTGTCACATCAAAATTGAGCAGGCATAACAAACTCAAGAACTAGGGAACATCAGACCGCATTAGTAGGATCAGTGAAAACAGAAACCAAGGAACAGGAGTGCAATTAATTGCTCTGTCAAAGGATGTCCAAAGTTTGCTCACAGGCAGACTGGACAGATACAGCAAAAGAAATCCCCAGAAATTACCAGATACACACAAAATATGCATGTACAGCTCAGCAAAGCAAGTTATGCCCCATTCTCTATGTCAGCCAGTCCAACACCTTGACTCCAACATTGCATAGTGCCTTAAATAGAGCTCCCAGAAGTCCAAGCAGAAAACAGCAAGCAGAATGAAGCTAGTCAGTTCTCCAAAAACGAAGATAAATTTAAATATATTTAACTTAACAGAGACATGTTTTTGACATATTCTAATCTTTTCCATAAAACTCAATGCAACCATCATAGAAGAACTATTTTTTTGCTATCGTTACAAATGCTAGGTTTGAATAGAAACTGTGATTTATTTTTTTTTCCAGCAAATGAACCACTTCACAAAGTCTGGTTTGGGTCAAGCTTCCCAAAATCTCATGCAGAGTGCGCCTGGAACCACCTCACCCTACGTCCCTCCTTCTTTCCCTCCCTCCCAGGAACATTGCGTGCAGAGAGCTGCCCTTCTCCCCCTTTCCATCCACCAGTCTAACAGGAGTGACAGAATGTGAGCAGAAACTGCATTTCACTGCTGTTACAAATGTACTGCAATGCTCCTGCTGGCTATAAGAATGACAATGTAGAAAGGAAGAACGAGAACCGTGTCACCTGCAGTCATACACAGCGCTAAACAGCCAACAGTCACTACTCCACATGTCCTTGGGTAACAGTAAAAGAGCCAGGGGAAGCTCTCTGTTATCACACATCTGGCTATCAAACCCTCTTTTCATCCTGTCATTGTGGAACAAATTCCTTTCTCTTTCACACTGAGACTTATCTTTTTTTTTTCTTACTACATCCAGCATAATAATGAACCCTATCACTTCAGTTTTGATTGATTCATGTTTTCAAATCACAGTGCAGAATTTAATTTAAGCAAAGCTGCCATGTTAGGTTTGTCAGTATAATACATGTAGGCAAGACTAACTGCCTGGAAAGCCTTAAATCAGACTTTTTAAAAAAATTGTTTTACCATACTTTTCTGTGGAAAGCAAGGGAAACTTTTTATCACATAATGCATGGAAAATAGAAACTTGGATAGAGAGAAAAACAGAGAGACCTACTAAATATCAGTAAGTGGCTTTGACCACAATCCTTAAATTAAGTGTATCTACATCGTCTATATCTCTGTCATTTCTGTTTAAGAATAAAAGAAAAAAACTGTTCTGGATATATATGAAAAATCATGCTTCAAATATGAACAAGTGTACTTGATAAAAGACGAAAGTGCTGTCCAGGGCCATGTGTTTGAATGACTCTTTAAAATTATAGAATTATGGAAATTGTCATTTTCATTGCAAATGTTTATTTGTTGAGTGCTATTTGACATGTAGAGTTTTAGTTCACATCAATTTGTTCAGCATCGCTAATATGTCCCATGTGTATGTTACCTGCAGAGCTCCTAGATCCATATAACGGGGCTGCACTTGTGGCAGTGGATTAAGGAAACAACATTAGCTTGATGCTAATTCCTCTAAATAAATGACTTCAGCTTCAAGACATCAGATGAGATAGCATCCCAGCCAAAATACATCACACTACAATATCTGGCAGGCTTTTTATTGCAGGATATAAAAGGAAACAGATGAATACAGTAATGCAATCTAAAAAACTCTGAACATCTACTCTTTAAAACTTGAATTACTATCTTGTTTTCCCATTAATCGTTATGCCATATCTCTTTCTGATACTATAAATCAGGTGTGCAGTGAGACAGGTTTCCAGATGTCTCTAGCACAAACACCTTATACTGTGGGAAATGGAGAAATATTTTTCTCTCCATCACAGTCTCTCTTTAGAAATACCCTTTTACCATATGGAATTACTTCTGCTTAAATTAGACGTGCCAGTGCAGGGAAACACAAACACTCCAAGCATCCGCTGTGCAGCAGCTAAATCTGATTGAACCATGATGATCAAAAAGCTAAAGGCATCCTGCACAGGTTTCCATGATGTAAATCAAAAGCATCTTTAGGGGCATATCTTAAAGTGATAAATTCACAAAGCCAGTGCAGACTGGAGTATAACATAAAGGATTGCTCCCATTCTGTTTTGTTCCATCCAAAGAGCTAAGACCACTGGAAGAAGAAATAAAATTCAGGCATTAGACTACCATATTTGCATTATTCTTTCACGTCTGTCTCCAGCTCTCAGGCACCTTTTGTGCCTCCTCACACAATTTAAAACTCTATTAATACAAACAATTGCTGCAGCTTTATCCTAGGAGGATGGTGTGTGGCTGTGGGCCCATTGCTGTACCTGTATTATAATCAGTAAGCCAGCAGGCTGTGAGTTAAGCCAGTCCCCTGAGAAAAGAGTTTGAGCATGGGTCCACAGCCATGGCTTCCAGCAGGAGCAACTGGAGCTCTGTGACTGTGCAGTCAGGGCTGGAATATGCTCTGAGTTCCCTTCCTCTCGCCTAATTTAAGTTGTCTGAAAGGCAGGCATCTAGTCTGAAGTTACTTTCCCAGGTTTCTTTTACAACCAGTGGAGAAGGACAGGCATCGTCAGAGAGTACCTCACCTAATCCTGAAGTGGAGGTCTGCTGCAGGTGGCATCAACCACTCTTTGGAGATTGCTAATCTGACTATGGAGAAAGCTGAAGTCATTGTCTCAGATTAAACCTCTAACACTTAAGATATGAGAAGATGAGCTGTACCTTCTTTCCCCTGCTCAGCTCCCCCCCAGAACCTGCTCCTTCTGAATAGAAAAGTTATCTACAAAGCAGTAAAGTAAAATTATGATAAACCTGCTAGAACTGCAGAGCCTCATAACTTCCATTAGTAGGGTTGCATTGATTTCCTCTAGCCAAGGCTTAGTGATACATGCCTGACCGAGAAATAGTATCCCATCACATAGCTGTTTAAAAATTACTACATGAGCATTATCTATCTATCTACCTTTTGGTTTGGAATTGATTATTTATTTATGCACTGTAAAACTCTGCACAATGGATGGAAATACAGACTTCCAAGTCCAAGCCTAGAAAACATCCCAAGAGATGTCATTGGTTCCTGAAGTACTGTAACCACACCAATGCTGTTCTTCCTTGAATTAATTTTCTCTTAAAAGGACTTGTTAGTTGAGGCATAGTGATAGGCAGAAACAACTGTCTTATATTTTGGACTGAGCCAACATCTCTCTGTACTGCACTGGATAATTGTACACATGGCTCATGGTCTAGTATGAGTACATTTTTCTTTATTGCAATATGTAGATTTGTCCTTTGAAAGTCAGGATTTCCTTAGGGGAAAAAAAAACAAACCAGGAATTGAGGCCAAGCACTGTCATATTAAAGTCCTATATATAAAGTCTCTACATATACATTCTTCACTATACAGATATAAAAATAATGAAATTGTGACAGAGTAACAGAATAATTTTTATAGCTCATAGCGAACATTTTCTGGGTTCAGTCATCTCACTGCACTTAAACATGTGCTTTAATTTTTAACAAATTATGCAAAAGTAAATGCAAATTCACGGCAGAGAAACCAGATTAATGTTGCTACAAGAGGGCAGGGAGGCAAAGGAGAGGAGAGGGAAGCAATGCATGATGGCAAGCCAAGACACCACGAAGGAACTGCTATGTTACCTAGCTGCCAAATGTTGCAGGGGAAAATCCAGAGGGAAGCAACTTCTTCTGGCCCATCAAGCCACCAAGAAAGAGTACATCTGTGTAACATGAGTGTGAAAAAAATATGATGCTATAGGCAAGTTGTCAAAGGGTTATTAATTATTATGACAACTGTTGGATCCACATAGTCCAAAAAGGTGAATGAAAGCTGTTTTATATCCTGTGAAGACAATTAGTGACAACTACAGAATTTAGTGCTCTCCTTCTGCAGCCACATGCTGGGCAGAACTGGATACGTTGCTGTGACTAAGCAGATGCAGGGCCAGTGAAAAACAAATATAGTCAATAGTTGAAGTCTATGAATAATCAACACTTCAGGAGTTGGCATTTGGAGTTAGAGCCTGTGAGAGTCTTGTGACAGTAATGTCTATATTTTAACTCAAAGGACTCAGCCCAGACTTCCCAAGGTAATTAAGCGTCTAAATTGCCCATCATTCAAAATTCCAGATTCAGCCCTGCACCTATCTGCTGTGACAAACCAAACAACATCCAGCATGGACCTCCCATTACAGGAGAACAAAGACTAACACTTCCTTTGCATAACATTCATGGAACAGTTTAGAGGGAACAGGATTTGAAAAATACCAGAGGAAAGCTTCAAGTGGACATTCATCTTACAGAGCAAATCTGTCTGGCTTATGGACTCCATGTTTCACAGGATTCCCAGGCTGTCCACTAGAGTTGAAAACACAGCCCTTGATTTTGTAAGCTGCTCTTAGTACTTGCACAAATATTGGAGAAGCTTTTCAAAATGTTAAGCATTATATAGTCAAATGAACAGTTTCTAAATTACCTTATCTGCTCTCATTAAATCTGCTTCACTGAAATAAACATGGTCATTCTGTGGACAGCACCTACATATTGATCTACTGATGCAGGTCTTGCTATTTGAGACTGAAGTAGAAGGTAGCACACCTGTACACATGTTGCACTTTCATCAGCTGAGGGTTCCCACAAAAATGGCAGCATTAAAATTTGTATAAATTATTAATATTACAATTAATATAGCTAATAGTAAGATATAGTAATGTAACAGTAAGTCGTGATATCAAAGCATATTTGAAACTTACAGAGCTACCTGAGCCCTTGGCACACAAATTTTAAATCCATAATTACATCCCCAATAACATCCTACATGGTATTGGTGCATTAAGACCTAACAGATGTTAAGTTAAGCTATTGAACAGTTGGTACGTTAAGTTACAAGGCACAAAACTCATAACTATTGCTTGCTCTGTCAATGAAGTACAAGGGAGAGAAAATGACAAATTCAAAATAAAAAATCAGCAGACTTGTGCATTATGTATGTCTGGGAAGGAGACAGAGTGAATTCCCCTTCAGGCAGTGCTAATGCTGCTCAGGTTCGGCTGTTCAGATTGTGTTGTCTCCTAACGTTAACAACACAATCCTACTGTGTCAGATTACAATATTTTTAACTTCTTTTGACTCCTCACCCTCCTCTTCACCTTTGTTTCCATCTGTTGTTAAACAAGCATGTCTGAGTCAGAATTGGAGCTGACAGAGGGAAGAACGCTGCAGACTAGAGAGATGCTTCCCTGGTGGGAGCAGAGCTGTGCTAGCCCCAGGACTGTCATGCACAGTCCTGGCACTGACTCTGACTGGGAGGCACCACATAGCCGCACTTACATAGGCATTACATAGACACAGTTTCAGTATCCAATCCATAGGCTAATACAAAATGAAAAACATAGAGCCACCAATACTCCAAGGGCAAAGGAGGCTTGCTCCTCTATGTTTTGTGAAATATTGGAGAATTACAATTCTGGTAGACAGGTTAGAATCATAAATGAAGTAAAAAATGATGGTGATGAGGCCATTCATCATGCCAAGAATATGTATGTTATCTCATACTTTTTCACAGAGAGAAAGATGAAAAAGCTCAGCTGGTTTTGAAGGAACACTTTCAAATTTTGGTGCATTTCAGCTTTACATTTGTAAAAAGGTTTAAGGAATTCTTCATCAAGCTACCTTCAAGCTTATTTTTGTTCATCTGTCCTGGATTTCCTAAATGCTACAAGGTGCTGAAATGGGGGAACTTGAAGTCAAATCACAGCAATAAGGCAAAGGTGTGGGTACCACATTGGTAAATATGGTGGATAGCCCTGCTGCTCTTAGCCAGTCCAAGGAATATCAAAGTTCACAATCTGTGAAAACTGGAATAACCAATGTGTGGAAAGGAAGCAGGAACAATCTCTTTAAATTGCAACACTGGCCTTCCAGTGATCAAAAAAAACCTAATTCAGATTCACAAGTTATTTGACTGTCTAAAGCCTACCAGAACTGGTAGGTTAAGGCCTAAATAACTTTAAGGATTAAAGCTTTGATCTTGTTCTCTAACTTCCATTGTCCTTTGTACATTTGAATTGAAAATGTCATCTATGTCATCTATGATTTTACTATCTTTCTTTACAAAATTCTACTACGTTACTGCTCCCTCTGGCTGTTTTCTTAGGAGTTAGTTTACCTGTGGAAACCTTCAGGTTTTCTCAGTCATTAATTTGCAATACTTTCAAAAATAGACAGAACAGGCTTGCGACAGTTCTTGCAGGCAACTGCAGCAATCTTACACCTTCCGTAAGTTTGCAGCTAAATTGCTTCCCTTCCAATTCATCCTTATGTCCTTCACACTATTTTGATCATCATTTAAATACGATAGGTAGAAACTTGCCTTTGTTCTCACTGTATGATCAGAGTGAAAAAATGCCCTTGGAAGAGGTATAATTCCAGAAGCATTCAGACGGCACCTGTAAGCATCTAGAAATGCTTATACAGATATCCTATAATTATAAACTATAAATAATACATAAGCTATTTTTTACCAAAAATACAACCTAAATTCAAGAAGAAATGTATTATCTCTATGTCTAAATATACACTATATTTATATCCAAAAAATCTAGCAAAAGGTATGTTACCTGTCTGGATATCAACATTGCAGAAGTAATGAAAGGTTCTTACATAGCCTGCAGCATGCTGAATCTGAGTAAATCTTACTTTTTTCCTATAAGGAATATATCTTGACTTGGCTGTGGACAGGTGGCTTTCACACCTGCTCTGAAACAGAACCTACAAAATTAAAAAGTCATTTCTCAGCTAGAATTGGAGTGGCTTCTTTGGAAATTTAGAAAATTTCAGCTCGGGCTTTTCTCCATAGTAAAGCAGCTTCTAGGTTTTCTACCAAGCCCATTCAAAAACCCACAATTCTTTTTATTCTATCTTTTCTACTCCATCTCAGTAGAAGCTGTGGTTCTTAGCTCCAAAACACCTTTCTCTGAACTTCCTGGTGAGAGCACATATGACTACACAGTTTGGAGTGAAATTATTACATTGTTTGCATTGTAGACTATAGATAGACTTGTTATCATGTGAAGCCATCATGACGACACCCAATGCAGTGCTACAGGCTTGGGGATGA